>NC_064859.1:12566459-12711459 GCF_024139225.1 Suncus etruscus
GAGCCTGACAGCTGGAAGCAGGACGGCTTCCTGCAATTCTGTGGGCTTCCCTCTTAACCAGGAACCAGGCCCCTGGAGCATGGTGGGAATGCAGGAGGAATGTGTTAGTGTTAGTGTTAGGCTTGGGTCTAGGAATATGGTTAGGTTTAGTGTTAGGGTTAGGGTTAGTGTAAGGCAGGGTGTAGAATTAAATAATTAATGATGGTGCTGGATGGAGATGGATGGAGGCCTTTATTCTTAGGCCATGGCCACGTGGCTTCATCCCCCATCAACCGGTGGGTCTGGGGTCCAGGAAAGCGACGGGTATTGAACTCACTCACAGGCAGGCTTCAGGAAGCATCAACTTTATTCATGCCCTATCCACCACATGTGTGGCCTATATCATGACCTTTTAAGCATTCAGCCATTCTTAGCTAGCCCTGCATCTTAACTCCTTTCAGCCATCTTCCCTTTGACCTCCATGCTGGCAAAAGACCAAAAAGCCTAATCCCCTCTGGTCAAAGCCTTATCTCCCTTTTCCAAGACCCCTCCCAGGAAATGGGCGGGGTCTTGCAGGTAAGGTCAAGTTACCTAGGAAAAATGGAGGGATGAGGCTTCAGCAGGGGTCTCAAACTCAATTTACCTGGGGCCGCAGGAGGCAAAGTCGGGGTGATCCTTGAGTACAAAGTCAGTAGTTAGCCTTGAACATTGGAGGGTGTGACCCAAACAACTAAAACAAAACAAAACAAAAAAAGATTCCTCTAGGGCAGGGCCACAAAATGTTGTACGGAGGTCCGTTTGCGGCTCGTGGGCCACGAGTTTGAGACCCCTGGGATTGTTTAGGGTTAGGTTTAGGTTTAGGGTTAACCTTAACTTTAGGAATAGGGCTAGGCTTAGGGTTAGATTTACATTAGGATACCTACATTCAGGTCCTGGGGCCGCTATCACAAATGATCCAATATGGCGTCCTAAAATTATAGAATTTTCAAACAAGACAGTGCCAGAAAAATGTTAATTCATAATTACAAAGTTAAAGCATTTGCCACACATGCCTGGGTTCCTCTTATGATTTTGCACCCAGGTGCACACATACAAATAATCAACAAAAGTTCCTGCCTTCATGAATCTCTATTAGTTAGGGAGAAAGAAATATAACAGGTGAAGTAGTCACAGGACTGTTAGACACTGATGGGCAGCATGAGGGGGAAAATCAGGGTCCAGAGAGATATTCAGTGAAACTTATTCTTTGATCCAGGTTTTATTCCTGGCACCAGAAGTTCCTCTGATCACCAACTCAGGAATAGTATGTGAGCACCATCAAACAATCAATAATAATCCAAGGAAGATGAGGAGACAGGGAGTTCTAAAGAGAGGATGACTTCAATGACAAAAATAGAGGTAAAGATTTAGTTTGTCCCTGTTATCTTATAATAAACTGCCTCAAATGGGTTACTTCCATTGACATTTCAAGTAAATCTTCAGATATGTCTCAATCAGTTCCATTTGTCATTTTTATATATGTCTTAATCAGTTTCATTCATCATTTTTTAATGAGGCCAGAGTAATAGTACAGCAGATAGGGCATCTGCCTTGCACATGGCTAACCTGGGTTTGATCCCCAGCTTCTCATAGGGCCCACTGAGTCTTCCAGAAGTGATCCCTGAGTACAGAAACAAGTAAGCTCTGAGTGTCGCTGGGTGTGGCACAAAAGTAAAGCAAAACATCATTCTATCTACTATGATGAGAAAAATGTTAATGTTAATATATGATGCATCATTGTATTTATATATGTGTGTATATCTATCTATCTATCTATCTATCTATCTATCTATCTATCTATCTATCTATCCATCCTTGACTTTGGGGCCACACTTGGAGGTGCTCAGGGGCTACTCCTGGCTCAGAAATTGCTCCTGGCAGGCTTGGGGTCATCTGTGTGCAAGGCAAATGCCCTATTACCGTGGTATCTCTCTGGCCCCTTCATTGTATATTTTAAACATAAAATACATCATGAGTTAATGTCTATGATTTACTTACAGGAATAAAGTAACCTGTTGGGAATCTTTGCACTGCAGAACGAAACACAAAATCCCTATAAAAAAAAAAGATATGATTTTCAAATAAGTCTATTTTACAATGTCTACCTTTTATTAAGAATTGTAAAATGCTAATCTGAATATTATGAGCATAAAATATGGTTTTGGAAGGGGAGGGCTTACCTGGTTCTGGAAATCAAGCCAGGACAGTTGCACTCAAGGCAATGACTTGACCCTTGTACCCCTGCACCTCTCTGACCCTCATCAATAACTTTTTAAAGCCATTAGTACTGATCATTAAGTATGCAAACAGAAAAGCTGGCAAGATAATAGAGCAGGTAAGAGGCTTCCCTTCCACATCCCCAATCTAGGTTCAAACCCTGGCATTGCAGATGGTTTCCTGAGCACCAGCAGGATTAATTTCTAAGCACTCGGCAAGTCGTAAATGTTGAGCATTACTAGCTGTGATCCCAAAATAGAACAAAACAAAACAAAAAAAGGAAAGCATGAGTAAAGTTGGTTAAAGCAAGTGAAGTATATACCTGGTCTCATACTTGGGAGTTGGAACTTGAGGTTCATATTCCAACTAAGGAGAAGATAAAGGACATAGATAATAGATTAACACAGAGTAACCTTCATTTGACTTGACATCATTAACTGTTGTTCATTAACAGTCATAGCATTATGACAGTACAACAATATATGCTGCAGCATCTACATAATAATAGCAAAGATATATTTTCAAAGGTCCAGAAACAAAATAATTCAACTCATGTGAATTCACACTGATGTGAGTGTGAGTGTGTTCCCATTGAGAAGATGCACAGAAACATGCTGTATAACTGAGTGTATTTTAAAAGGCACTGGATTCAATAAGTCAATCCCACACTGCTAAGTAAGAATGTGCAGTGTCTGCCAGGGAATATGGTATAGATCAGACCTGATCCTGGCCAGCAAGAGAGAACAGGAAAGCCTTTAAACAGTTCTATTATGTAAGCTAGAATTCAGAATATTATAATTATTTATATTATATTATTATATTGTATCATATTATATATTATATTATTGTGTTATATGTTGTTATGTTACACATGTTATTAAATTACGTTATGTTATATTATTACAGATTACAGATGTGCAAGAAGGTAGGGACCAGAGGATGGAGGATATTGAGACCAGATGGAGGATACTTGTCTTGCATGAAGGTATGGCCTTGACAATTGTTCAAATTCCTGCACTACCTATGGTCCTCCAAGTATCACTAGTTATGACCAACAATAAGTGCACTATACTCCAACAGAACTAACATTTGACTCAATAATCTTATTTTGGGGTATAACCTGAAACAAAATACTGTCTGGAAGAGGTATGTGCCCCTTAGAATTCACTGCAGCATCACTAACAGATGAAGGAAAATTCGAGTGTTCCTTGACAGATCACGTTTCTGGATAAAGGATATGTGACCTTGGGTCTTGCCTTACACATGGCTGTCCCAGGTTCAATCCCTGACACCCCCACAGAGTCCCCCACTCCCCGCCAACAGTAATTCCTGAGTGCAGAGCTAGGAGTAAACCCTGAGCATAGTTGGATGTGACCTCAAAGCAAAATAAGGAGATGTGATTGATACAATCATGCATTGCTTAACTGAGCCTTGAGAAGAAATGCAGGCAGCTTCCCATTCATGAGCATCTCGGAGCGGAACTGCTTAAACCTGGATGAGCTGCTCGGCTGCAATCTAGGCTCCAGGTAGGCTTCTGGGACTGTCATTGGAGATGCAGTCAGCAATGGTGATGGAGGCCAGATGTCATTTAGAACACAAAAGTTGTGGCTGGAGCGATAGCACAGCAGTAGGGCGTTTGCCTTGATGCAGCTGATCCAGGATAGATGGTGGTTTGAATCCTGGTGTCCTATAGCATCCCCCAGGCCAGGAGCCATTTCTGAGCGCATAGCCAGGAGAAACCCTTGAGCATCACTGGGTGTGGCCCAAAAACCGGAAAAAAAAAAAAAAGAAAGAAAACACAAAACTTCAGGGTTGGAGCAATAGCATAGCAGCCTTGCTGTTGAGTGGGTTCAATCCCCACCATCCCATATTGTCCCGGAACCCACCAGAGCCAGAAACAGCCCTTGAGCAAGCAGGGTGTGGCCCCAAAACAAACAAAAACAGTGTCTTTAGAACCAATAAAAGGGGGGGGAGAGAGATAGCACAGAGGCAGGGCTTTTATCTTGCAAGCACTTTAGCTAGGACAGACCGTGGTTCGAATCCCAACATCCCAGATGGTCCGTGCCTGCCAGGAGCAATTTTTGAGCTCAAAGCCAGGAGAAACCCCTGAGTGCCACCAGGTGAGACACAAAAACCAAAAACCAAAAAAAAAAAGAACCAATAAAGGAAGTGAGAGATATCTCAGAGCTGCACAGAAGAAGGTTGGCTCTGAGGAGAAAGAGCCTCTCTCCCCATTCTGGAACTTTCTGCGGACAACCTAGGCGAACAGAGTTTTCTGGAGATGAGCCCAGAGGTGCAGGCAGGCAGACAGTGCTGGAACCAAGTGAGCAGGGAAAGTGAGCGTAGTCAGGCAAGATGGAGAGCAGGAAGGAACTGGAAGAGCCAGAACCAGAACTTTCCAAGCCGCAGGAGAAATTGGATTACAAAACCCTTGGAAGAGACTTCCTGAAGCCAACAGCTCCCCCTCACCCACATGGACATTCAAATCAGCTTTAAAAATATAATACCTCCTGTCTTATGACAATATGCTTCATGGGTGGAGAAACCCTGTATCTCTTAGGCCAAGGGAATTTCCTTTATAATTTCCCCAACGTTTACTGTGTCTATGAAAAAAAACAAACAAAACATAACAAAATAAAACAATCAAAAACCTTGCCACATTTGACCCCCTTTTTTTTCTTTTAATTTTATTTATATCTTCTAGATAAGGACTCCTGCCTTTTTCATAGAACTGTAGAACTGGAATCATTTTGTTCTGCCTCATATTTCTATGTCTTTCTACAGATTGAGAAAAGAAAAGAAAAGAAAAAAAAACGTGAATGGGAGCCAGGGGCCAAGTGATCTCAGGAGCAATGAGTGAAAAATAAAAGGTCAGATCTAAATACCCAAACCAAAGTCAACAATAGAATCAATAGGGTTAGGAAAGGGGTCACTCCTGAGACCTGCCCCACTGAGAGCATTCACTGGGGTCCCACTCATGTCAGATGGCCAGTCCTCAGCCAGAAGAGCTTCTGAGCCCAGTTGGAGGTGCTAACGGAACCCAGTAGCTAACCAGGTGATGCCATCCAGTGACCCCAGAATGCTGCTGATAGACAGACTAGGAAGCATGGGGCAGCCCGCACCATAAGGAAACCTCCTGCCCCCAATGTCAACAGTCCTAGGCTTCTGGAATATGAGGCATGCAACTTCCAGAGATGACTGTGTTCACCAATTGGGTAAGTATAGGGACAGGGACACCCACAAGAAGAAGGGGGTCTGAGAAAAAGGGTGCAAAGTGCAAAAGAGGATTTGGGGGGGACTTTTTGGTCACACCTGGCGGTGCTCAAGGGTCATTCTTGGCTCTGTACCAGAAATCGCTCCTACAAGCTTGGGTGACCATATAGAATGCTAGAGATGGAACCGGGTCTGTCCCGGGTCAGCCATGTGCAAGGCAAATGCCCTACCACTGTGCTATCACTCCGGCTCTGGCCCACAAAGAGGCTTTAAAAAGAGGGGCCAGGAACTAGAGCTATAGCACAGGGTAGGGCATTTGCCTTGCACATAGCTGACCTGGGACAGCATACTCGGCATTCCATACTGTCCTCTAAGCTTGCAGGAGCGATTTCTGAGCACAGAGCCAGAAGTGACCCCTGAGTGCCACTGGGTGTGACCCAAAAATCAAAAGAAAAAAACAAAAAGGAGGGGAAAGAGAGAGGAACTAACTGTGCCCATCAGAGGAGACAGTGAATCAAGTGGAACATCCAGGTAGGCCTGAGGGACGTAAAGAATCTACCATGTGATCAGTCATCCCACCCTTTGAGTGCTGGTCCAGAGTTCAGGAGAGTTGGATCTAACCTAGGCTGTGGCCTTGGCAAACAAATGAGATGAGCCGTCTGTGGAGAGGGAATTGAGGGTGTGTGCTAGGATTGATGCTCATCACTAACTGTGGAATTTAAACTGTGTAAAGGAAGGAATGTCAGGAAGTTGGGCGTTGACCAGGTGAGTGGGTGGTTGAGTTACAGATTAGGGAAAGTAGAAAAAGAGCCACTAGAATGAGTCAGTGAGATTAAGGAAGGGGTGGGGTGCATGCAACTGGGTTTATTGGGGATTGGGATGGTCTAAAAAAAAAACAACTCAGGGGCCCAGAGAGATAGCACAGCAGCGTTTGCTTTGCAAGCAGCCGATCCAGGACCAAAGGTGGTTGGTTCAAATCCCGGTGTCCCTGCCAGGAGCTATTTCTGAGCAGACAGCCAGGAGTAACCCCTGAGCACCACTGGGTGTGGCCCCCCCAAAAAAGCAACTCGGAAGTGAGTGTCTATGGCAAAGAGTTTAAAAAAAAACAGGCCAGAAGAGATAACATGGAGGTAAGGCATTTGCCTTTCATGCAGAAGATCGGTGGTTCGAATCCTGCCATTCCATATGGTCCCCTGAGCCTGCCAGGAGTGATTTCTGAGCATAGAGCCAGGAGTAACCCCTGAGCGCTGCCAGTTTACCAGAAAAAAAAATTATTCCTGGGGCCAGAGAGATAGCATGGAGGTAAGGCATTTGCCTTGCATGCAGAAGGATGGTGGTTCGAATCCTGGCATCACATATAGTCCCCCAAGCCTGCCAAAAACAGAAACAAAAACAAGAGGGACAGAGGAGCTAAAAGTACCCACTGATAATAGAAATAAACCCTGTTTGTAGAAGGATCTGATATGGAGGGTGGGAGAAGAAGATAAAAGCACAGATTTGGAGAGAAATGCCCCAAGCTTGGACATACACTCTAAAAGCTGAAATTAAAAGGATGATTTCTCTGATGAGGAAAAAAAAAAAAACCCTCATTGGAAAGAGCAAGATATGTGTGCATACACTCAACTCTAAGCCCAGATCTACAAGATCCCCAGATTCTCTGATTTGGATTCCCTAGTTACATGTTTCAGAATAAAGTTGTTAAAAATAGTCAAATCCTGGGGGATTTGCCTTGCATGCAGAAAGATATGGTCCCCTGAGCCTGCCAGGAATGATTTCTGTATAGAGCCAGGAGTGACCCCTGAGCGCTGCTGGGTGCCGGGTGTGACCCCCCTCCCCCAAAAAAGTCAAATTTTGGGGCTGGAGCAATGGCACAGTGGTAGGGCATTTGTCTTGGCTAACCTTGGATGGATCGCAGTTCGATCCCCTGGCGTCCCATATGGTCCTCCAAGCCAGAAGCGATTTCTGAATGCATAGCCAGGAACAACCCCTGAGCATCACCAAGTGTGGTCCAAAAACAAAACAAAAATAGTCATATCTTGGGACTGGGGTGTGTGCTGACCTTGCACACAGTTGACCCAGGTTTGATCTCTGGTATCCCCTTGCATCCTTTGAGCCCACCAGGAAAGATCCCTGAGCACTAAACCAGGTATAAGTCCTAAGCATCACTGAGTGTGGCCCCCAAACGAAAAGGAAACATAGCAAAGAAAGGAAAATCCTTATTACAAATCAAAGCAGCACTGAGTAAAAAAAAAAAATGTGAATATAAATAGGTGAATATTCTAGAGCTAAAGCACGGAGGGCACTCATCTTGTATGTGACCAACCCTTATTTGGTTCTTGGCATCCACACAGTCCCTGGATTCCTGCCAGGTTTGATTATCCAGCACTGAGTCAGAAGTAAACCTTGAGCACAGTTAAGGATGGTCCCAAAACAAAAATATAAAGGTGTGAAGCATGAAAATGTTGTTTCTTTTTTGGTTTGTTTGTTTTGGTTTTTGGGTCACACCCTACAAGCTCAGGGGTTACTACTGGCTCTATGCTCAGAAATCACTCCCGGCAGGCTCGGGGGACCATATGGGATACTGGGATTCGAACCACCGTCCTTCTGCATGCAAGGCAAATGCCCTACCTCTGAAACCGAGAATGCTGTTTCTTAATAAGCAAGAATAGGGGCCGGAGAGATAGTATGGAGGTAAGGCATTTGCCTTTCGTGCAGAAGGTCGGTGCTTCGAATCCCAGCATCCCGTATGGTCCCCTGAGCCTGCCAGGAGCAATTTCTGAGTGTAGAGCCAGGAGGAACCCCTGAGCGCTGCTGGGTGTGACCACCCCCCCCCCAAATAAGCAAGAGTAATGTATGCTATCTAACTTAAATGCAAATTTTTGTTGAACAGTGCTGCCATCAAAACACCAGAATAGGGGGCCGGAGAGATAGCATGGAGGTAAGGTGTTTGCCTTTCATGCAGAAGGTCATCGGTTCGAATCCCGGCGTCCCATATGGTCCCCCGTGCCTGCCAGGAGCAATTTCTGAGCATGAAGCCAGGAGTAACCCCTGAGCACTGCCGGGTGTGACCCAAAAACCACAAAAAAAAAAAAAAAAAAACCAAAACAAAAAAAACAAACAAAAAAAAACCACACCAGAATAGAGTGAATTTAAGGGAAATAAATGAATACAAAGTATTCATTTTGTCTCTACTCTTTTAATCTCGTCATATATGTTTAAAACAGAATATCATGGAAACATCATGATTCCAATATGTAGAGTTTAATCTTCTTTGTGGGAGGTAGGGATAGAGGAGAGAGAAGAGAAGGGGATAAAAGGATAGCCCTTTAAGCAAATCAAATTCTTTTGCTCTCTCTCCTTCTTTCCCTTCCTTCTCTCTCATCTCTTCCTCCTCCCTCCCTTCCTCCCTCTCACTCTCTCCCTCCCTCCCCCATCCCTCTCTCTCTCTCTCACACACACACACACACACACACACACACACACACACACACACACACACACACACACACCCCTGGTAGTGCTCAGAACTTACTCCTCGCTCTGTACTCAAGATTATCCCTGGCAATGCTCAGAGCACCATATCGGATGCCCAGGATTGAACCTGGCTCAGCTGCATGCCAAGGAAACACCTTACTCACTTTATTCTCTCTCCTGCCCTGTCTTTTGGCTTTTAAAGTCTTAAACAAAGCCTGATGCCAATCTCCCATGCTCCTTCAGTTCAATTGTGGGCTGACCTAAGCTTCGACATCTTAAAAGAAAGGAGAGAGGTGGGAAGGGGAGTTTGTGAGGTGGAGAAAGAGGAAGAGGGTTTTTCCAGAATAACAAACTTCACATGCGACACGGCCACTGATCACAGGCCAGGAAAGTCTGAGTATAATCTGGTACTTGTACTCATTTATTGAAGCGCACCAGATAAGCTTTGCCCAGGGGACATTCATCCTGCTCAGAGCTGTGACAGTAACATGGCCAGATGCTCATCCTGCTTGGCATGTTTCCTGCCCACCTTCATTGCCACACCTCTCTGCCTTTGGTCCAACCGCCAACTGCTCTGTTTCCTTGGGGCCTCAAAGTAGCAACAGGGTTTTCACCTTCTGACTCACTTTTCTATAAAGGGGTAATATGAAGGCCCAAGTTCTAAGTAACAAAGGTCAGGCCATCACTCTGCTTCCACTAGGTCTTTGGAAAATGTCCTGCCCATCCAAGGTTGGATTCTCCCCAACCCAATACCTGCTAGTCTTCATTCTGAAGCAAGGTTACCCTGATTTGGGGCTCAGGAGCCCTTAGTAAGAATAGTAGCTCTCCACTTCCGATGCCTCACAAAAAACAAAGGACACTAATTCACTTCAGTTTTTGTGGGTATTAACTGAAAGAAAGCTGAAGAAGGAAATCACAGAGGAGAGACATGGTGTAGGGGAAAGTAACAGTCATGTGCTAGTTAAGGTCAGGCTCGAGTCCCACTTGATCCAGGGAGTTTCCCCGCCTCACTCTAGGCCACACTGAATTTCCCCTGACATTTCCTGCCATGTTTGTTATCGCATCTCTGGTCTCATTCCATATTTCGAAGTCAGAAGCACCTTCCCTTCCACACACAGCCTGAAACAACACCTGAGACAACGCCACGGTCACAAGGTCTGACCCTCCCAGGACCTTCAGAAACACCCGAGAGATTAGCCTTGGCACCTCATGCTATCCAGACACACCCAAAGGCAGCATCTCAGAAACCAGGGCAGGGCCAGACACCAAGTCCAGTGAGATGAAAGTCCAAAGACTTTACAAGTTATGGGAATTCTGCCAAGGGATCCCAGAGAGGGCCAAGTCCCCCCACTGTAAATCTTCCCTATAGAACACTAGTCAGTGACCTACCCACCAGGCAGGACTGGATATCATAGGCAGCCTTACCAAAGAACTTTTCCCTCCTTCTCATCAGTCCCTTTTTACCTGTTTTTAGTTACCATTATACCATAATGCTCATAATTACAGGTAACAGGATGTGCAAAACCCGCTGGATAATAATATATGGTGTATACTCCCTATACAATGCTCATTACCATATCACATATTTGCTCAAATGCTCTATACACAATCTATTCCAGGTAGCCTTTCCCCAGTGAAGTCAAGATTACCCTCACCATGGGGCCAGAGTGGTGGTGCAAAGGTTAAGTCGTCTGCCTTGCCTGCGCTAGCCTAGGACAAACCTCGGTTGGATCTCCCAAAGTCCTATATGGTCCCCCAAGCCAGGAGTGATTTCTGAGTGCATAGCCAGGAGTAAAACCTTTGCTGGCTATAATCATTTCTTCTCTCTCCCTCTCTCCCTCTCTCTCTCTTTCTCTTTCTCTCTCCCTCTCTCCCTCTCTCTCTCCCCTCTCTCTCTTCCTCCCTCCCCATTTTTTAAATTTTATGTCTCATTTCACTGGGTCTGTTTTTATTTTTTTAACTGTAACCCATGAGTTGCATTAGAATTGCATGAGTATATATGTTCACCATACCAATGACTGTCTAATGTTCATCTGTAATAGATAAAATATCAATTTCATGGTATAGTCTCCCCATACAATGCTCATTACCATGTCCCTTGGTTATTTAGACTTGAAAACTATGACTGTGCTAAAGAATGCTCCACACACAACTTAAGCTATGAAGTCTTTCCTCAGTCTAGTTCACCCTTATCAAACATGATTGGCCTAAAAGGAATAAAAAAAGGGGGATTAATAAAAAAAAAACACCTTGTACAGTAGACTTGCCAGCTTTACTTTACGTTTTTTGTTTATTTTTTATAATTATCTTTACTTAAACACTGTGATTACAAATATGATTATAGTTGTATGATTACAGTCATGTAAAGAACACCCCCCTTCACCAGTGCAAGATTTCCACCACCAGTTTCCCAGATCTCCCTCCTCCTTCTTTTTTTTCCTTTTTCCCTTCTTTTCTTTAATTAAGTGTTCTGTCCCATATCATCTGGGAAAGCTTTTCAAATGAAACCCACGAATCTATCCTCTGGCTGCCGATGTAAGTGCATGAGTATATGTGTAACCATACCAATGTTAGTCTAATATGTAGTATAGCATTCTCCCCTCTATTATAGATAACTTTTCCTCCCTCCCTTTTTTTTTTTTGCTAACCACTTTTTCAAGCCCTTTTCAAGTCCTTCGTGTTATTTCTCCACATTTAATCCTTTTTTTTCTACACTCAGTCCTTAACTCCTCACAAAGCAGAATATTCTCCCCAGCCCAGCCAGATGCCAACCAGCTCCCAAAGTGAAAAGATAGATTCTCAGTATGAAAAGAAACCGACAATATGCTGCTATTGATTTGCTCTTGGTGGCCCCTCTTCCTTTACCATGGACTTTTGCTTGCTACCAGATTTTGTTCCTAAGAAACACCCTGCTTGAGGAAACTTCCTGATATGGGACTGTTGGGAGCCATTTTCCCTAGATGCCACAAAACCAAATTATATATAGGTTATATATTTCCTTTGAATATTTCTTTTAGATGCACTCCTTTAAGAGGCATAACCACTATCGAATATCTTCCCCATCCTTGGGATCTGTTCACTACAGAATACTAGTAGACAAAACTCTGTTCAGAGTTCATGTAAGTAAAAGGATCTGGGAACTGTTGGTCTGGATACCTCAGACCCCAATATGCACTAGTAATTCCCTGTGGCATTGTCCCTTTTTGCATAGGCACATTAAAATGGGAAAAGTTAACAGATGCAAACAAGTTCTTATCTACTAGAGATAGGAACACAAAATTTTTTATACTGCAGTGGGACCTTACACTTGGACCCTAAACACTTGGCATTTTGATTTGGCTTAGACTCCAGTTGATTGGACATTGACCCATGAAACATGGATATCACCTATGGAAACAAACATGGTTTCCTTCCTCAGCACAGGGAACATAAATTCTACCAATGAAGGCTTCACTACCGCCATGGCACTAACTTACTCCAAAGACAGTTCTTATGTTATCCCGACAACCGTACAACAATACCGGTCTGCTTTTAAGACAGGATTCTCTGCAATGCTAACTGACGGTGAAACAGAACCAGAAGACACTACACACCACCTGGACTTCAACATAGGACCTATACAGAAACCAGGATCTATAACTACAGTTACCTGACAGCAACAACTGTGATGGTGAAGAGCTGACCACTGATAATGACTATGGGATTGGACAACCTAGTATGCCTGGAGCCTTGAGTTGGTCTTATGCCAAAATACTTCAGGGGTAAGATCTCTCTGTTTTTTTTTTTTTAGACCAAAAGACTTTCTTTCCAATTCCTTCCATATTTTGCTGTGCTATGCAAACGACATCTGCCACACACACACACACACACACACACACACACACACACACACTTACATCTTTTTTGTTCTTGTTGTTGTTTTGGGCCACACCCGGTGATGCTCAGGGATTACTCCTGGCTATGCACTCAGAAATTGCTCCTGGCTTGGGGGACTATATGGGATGCCAGGGGATTAAACTGCTGTCCATCCTAGGTTAGAGTGTGCAAGGCAGATGCCTTACCACTTGAGCCACTGCTCTGGCTCCATGCACATATTTTTTTTAGTGTATCCCCCATCTCTAAAGAAAAATAAAGGAAGAAAAAAAGTGGGGGGAGCATACTAAACCTCCGGCTATTGTATTAATGACTTTATTGGTGATACAATAATTTTCACAAATATAACTAATACACTCTCCCTTATTTTTCCATCTTTTTTTTAATTCTTTATTTTCTTTCTATTTTCTAAAATAACTTCACTTTTTGTTATCCTGAAACAAATGTATTATGATCAGTTATGACAACTATGTGATACATTTTCTTTTATATGTTTTTTTGTTTGTTTATTTTTGTTTTGGAGCCACACCCAGTGATGCTCAGAGGTTACTCCTGGCTATGTGTTCAGAAATCGCTCCTGGCTTGGGGGACCATATGGGATGTTGGGGGATGGAACTGCAGCTCGTCCTAAGTTAGCGCATGCAAAGCAAATGCCCTAACACTTGTGCCACCCCTCTGGCCCCTTCTTTTAATAAATTAAAAAAAAATAAAAATAAAATAACAGGGAAAATAAAGAAAGGAAAATGTTTGATAGCAAAAGCAATCTTTCTTAGTACTAAACTCTGATGGCATACAGAAAATGATTCATACCTTCTACTGGATTTTGTAAGAAAATATGTTTCCCTAAATCACACATGTTTTTCAAGTGTACATGTGTGCATTTGTGTGGTGTGCATGTATAGAGAGGTACAAAGGTACTGAGCTTTAACATTTGGTCAGAGTCATGATACGAATAATTTTATGATTTTTGTGTGTGGGTGTGTGTTGCATTAAATAATTAACGATGGGGCTGGATGGTGGATGATGCCATCCAGCCCACATGGCTCTGCAACCTCCATGCAGCCGGCGAGTTCCAGGCCCAGGTGAAATCACTCACACGCAGGCTTCAGGAAGAATCATCTTTATTTATGCCCTAGCCACCACAGGTGTGTGGCCTATGTCAACCTTTTAAGCATTCAGCTATATTTTGCTAGCCCTGCATCTTATCTCCTGTTAGCCATCTTCCCTTTGGGCTCCATGCGGCCCAAAGATCCAAAAGCCAGGAAGCCAAGCCGGGCCAAGAGAGAAACGGCAAAAGGCCCGAATCCCCTGGCTCAGAGGTTTATCTATCCTTTTCCAGACCCCTCCCAGAAATGGGAGGTCTTGCAGGTAGTTACACCTATTATCCGGTTCCCAAGACCCCTCCCAGATATGGGTGGGTCTTAGGGTCTTTGCACCCAACTTCAGGGTTTTAGCTAGGTACACCAACATTTCCTCCTTTTCTTAATATTTTTATGCACCAACGTAATAGAGTGAAAATTAATATACCAGCCCTTTTCAAAAACATATCATTTGCAAAATATACTTTACACCTGTAACCTAAAATTCTATTAATGCTTTTTTACCAAGCACTATTTTGGAACTTTCATGTTCCTATATTTTTAAACTATATTGGGGGAACTTCAATGTTCCTATATATTTTCTATACACAAGTACTTTAGCATACATGCATAACATACATTTTAAAAACAGGCTAAGTACATTAAAATACACAGTAAAACATTTTGCAATTGAAAATATTAACTTTGAAAGACAACAAAACACATTTAAATCATAAAGAAAATGACTAAGACAAAGATGCAGGTGGTTAGAAATTAGATGTTAAAATGGGCTAATTTGTACTACCTCCCTTATATTTTTATTTTTTAACCACTAACTAATTAAAACTTATCCCATTACCAACTATGAGTAAAATATTACTACCCACTAATTTTCTACACCTAAAACCATAGTTTAGATTAATTTGTCCCACGCTGATCTCACCATGTGGCTTTTGTAAACTTTTAAAGTTCAGATGTTGGTTTGTTCCACGCTGATCTCACCACGTGGCTCTCTTTTATAGTTTCAGGCCCCGTAGACGGTTTTGTAGACCATGAGGTTGCCGGTTTTGCTGCCCGCTGCCGGTTCGCTGGAGGGTGGATTCCAGGTTTTTCGCTTTTCCGGGCCAAACTGAGCCCAGCCAAGCCGATTCCAGCCGAGATCCCAGCCGAGCCGAGCTGCTTGGAGCTTGCCGCTTGGAGCTTTTTGCCGCAGGGGCTTCACCGCTGCCTTTTTTCCCCTCTGGGAGCACTTTGGATGTTCAGAGTTCCAAGTGATTTAAACTAAAAGTTCAGTTCGAAATTTCCAAAGTCGAAATCCAAATTCAAGCCAAAGGTCATTTTCAGAAAATCAGTCCACTTTAAATACAGTCTTTTTTCTCCTCCGTTTCCAATTTAGACTTTTAATAAGTCTTTGAAGAGGCCCAGGTTTTTGTTTCTTGTAACAAAGTTTCAGTTTTGGGCCTGGGCCTGGGCTGGAGGTGATGCAAGCTTCCACCTCTTTTGTTTTAATTGCCCTTGTTTCCCTAGAAGGGGTCACGGCCATGTTTGAACATGGCTGCACGTGGCCCAGTGTTTTGGGCTCAGTGCACCCGAAAAGAGCCAAAATGAAACAGAAGAGCAGAAATCTCACCATTTTCGCTGTTTTGTTGGGTTCAGGATTCAGGTCAAAGTTCGGAGCGCCAGATGTTGCATTAAATAATTAACGATGGGGCTGGATGGTGGATGATGCCATCCAGCCCACATGGCTCTGCAACCTCCATGCAGCCGGCGAGTTCCAGGCCCAGGTGAAATTACTCACTCACACGCAGCCATCAGGAAGAATCATCTTTATTCATGCCCTTGCCACCACAGGTGTGTGGCCTATGTCAACCTTTCAAGCATTCAGCAATATTTTGCTAGCCCTGCATCTTATCTCCTGTTAGCCATCTTCCCTTTGGGCTCCATGCGGCCCAAAGATCCAAAAGCCAGGAAGCCAAGCCGGGCCAAGAGAGAAACGGCAAAAGGCCCGAATCCCCTGGCTCAGAGGTTTATCTATCCTTTTCCAGACCCCTCCCAGAAATGGGAGGTCTTGCAGGTAGTTACACCTATTATCCGGTTCCCAAGACCCCTCCCAGATATGGGTGGGTCTTAGGGTCTTTGCACCCAACTTCGGGGTTTTAGCTAGGTACACCAACAGGTGTGGTTTTTCAGGCGGTGCTGAGAAGAAGAGGTAAGGGGTCCCTCCCTGGGGATTCTCAGTACTTGGATGTCAGGATCAGTTGAAGATACACTGCTACTTAGATTCTATGGTACTGTGGATTGCTGATAAAAGCTGAGTATCTCAATTGTACTCTGTTCTAGACTTTGAAAGGATATATGTATTAGGTTAAGTAGAATATATCATTGAATAATTTCACCAGATAATTAGAAAGTTGAAGATCACATATATGACTCGCATTGTTTTTTATTTGATTGTGCTCATTAAAAGTCAATTTTGATTTAAACCAAAAAAATCTTTCCTATAGACTATGAATTCTGTAAGACTATAAATATTCCTTATATATGATAAATATTCCCTATAGACTATAAATATTCTTATATATAATGAATATTCCCTGTTGTTGATAAATATTTCTTATATATGATAAATATTTCCCTGTAGACTGAGTTCCCTATAGATGATGCATATTCTCTGTAGACTATGAATATTCCATATATATGATGAATATTCCCCATAGACTATGAGTTTCCTTTAGATTATGAATATTCCCTGTAGACACCCAGCCATGTCTCTCCCACCAACACACAGGGCAAACTTGGCAGGTATGTCTGCAAATGCAGTGGCCTGATTTGGGTTTGGTGGGAAATAAGGCACCTACAGGCTTTTCTTTCCTCCAGGAAAATGCTTCAGCCTGCTAGGGACACCTCCCTTGCATGCTCTGGATGACCCAGCAGGCCACACTTTACCTGATTTGTGTTATTCAGAGAGACGAAGTCTTCCCGGCCTTTGTCTTTAAAGCTGTACGTGGCCAATTGCTTGCTTAATAACTCCACAAAGTCAGGGGGCATGTACTGGGGAAGGTCAGTGAACACGGGATCATTTCTTAGCACCAGCGGTGGCCTTTTCCTTCCCTCATTTTTAAAATTGTAGGTCGCTGTCACTGGATTTGATAGGCCTTCTTCAATGAATGTTTTCAAGTTATAGGTGCCAGGGGTTGGAGTATTCTGTGGGATATTGATAGCAAATCAATATGGGATTTTGATAGCAAATCAAACTGGTGACCTATCCTAAAATATAATCTTGTGATACCCAAGTAGCAGTTCTCTTTGTTTGCCTTGATAAAAATCCTCTCAAGTAGAATAAGCACTATGGCCAACTAATATTTTTCTTTATTTCTTTTTTCTTTTTCTTTCTTTTTTTTTTGGGGGGGGGTGGGGGTCATGCTCAGCAGCACTCAGGGGTTACTCCTGCCTCTGAGCTCAGAAACCACTCCTGGCAGGCTGGGAGGACCAGGGGATGCCAGAGATTAAACCTAGATCAGTAGCGTGCAAGGCAAACACCCTATCCATGTGTTATCACCCCCTCCTTTTGTTTCTGTGGCCAACTAATTTATAATATTTCAAATAAAATGTAATGATGTTCTTTCTTTGTTTTTCCTCTTTTGTTTGTTTGTTTTAAGGGCCATACCTGATGATGCTCAGAGCTTACTTCTGCCTCTGCACTCAGGTATCATTCCTGGCAGGCTTTGTGGGGGTGGGGGGCAGGGTAACAATATGGCATGCAAGGCAAACACCTGCTATACTAACCCTCTGGCCTTGATTATATTCTTTTAAAGATAATTGTCAAATGTTAGTCAAGAAGTTTTGAGTACAGTTGAAGTTCTGTCTTTTTTTTTGGGGGGGGGGTCATACCTGGTGATGCTCAGGGATTACTCTTGGCTCTGTGCTCAGAAATCGCTCCTGGCAGGCATGGGGGACCATATAGGATGCCAGGATTTGAACCAATGTCCGTCCTGGGTAGGCCGCTTGCAAGGCAAATGCCCTACAACTGTGCTATCTCTCCAGCCCCCAGCTTTATCTTTTTTTTTTTTTTTTTAAAGGAGAGGGGGCTGGAGAGATCGCATGGAGGTAAGGCGTTTGCCTTTCATGCAGAAGGTCATTGGTTCGAATCCCGGCGTCCCATATGGTCCCCCGAGCCTGCCAGGAGCGGTTTCTGAGCGAGGAGCCAGGAGGAACCCCGAGCGCTGCCGGGTGTGACCCAAAAACCAAAAAAGAAAAAGGTAAATCAAGGGACTGTACAGCAGGGAGGCCACTTGCCTTGCATAAAGTCAACCCTAGTTGGATCCCCAGCTACCCATATGGCCTCCAAGTGTACCAGGAGTGATTTCTGAGAACAGAGATAGGTCTAAGTCTTGAGCACCACTGGGTGTAACCCCAAAACAAGGGTAGAGGGGGGAAGTAGCTAAAAGCAGCTTTAGAGATATTTAAGCTTGAGGCTCCATTTGGCTCAAAATGTCAAAATGTCAAGACTCATAACTCTTCAGGGCTGCTGAGCTCAAGAGACTTTATTCTAGTTCTGCTGGGTAAATACATTTGTTTGATCTAGGGGGAAGCTAAGGGGAATAACTGAGCAGCTGGTCTGCTGCAACAAGAGATTTGGTCATTTCTAACTACAACCAACATGCTGCTGAACCGACCTGAAGGCTAAGTTGCTGCTCTTCACTTCTTTCCACTTGGCACTCACCTCAGCTCCACCAGCAAAGTTAGTGCAATGCCACGCTGGAGCCACAGCACCTTCATAGTTGAAAAGTGTTGCTAGAGAACATTGCGTGGATCTAGAAATGGTATCTCCTACGAGAATTATCGTGCCAGTTTTCTTTGCTATAACATCTGCCTGGCTTTTATAATTTTAATAAAAGTCATCTGAGGCTGATGCCTTTTGTTGTTGTTTTTCTTTTGGTTTTTCTTTTTTGAAGGGTTGGGTGTTTTGCGGAGCCACATCTGGTGGCGTCCATGGGTTATTCTGACTCTAAGTTTAAAAATTATTCCTGGCAGGCTTGAGGGACCATATGGGATGCTAGAGACTGAACCCAAGTCAGCTGCATGCAAGCAAATGCCATAGCCACTGTGTTGTCGCTCTGGCCCCTGAAGCTTGATGTCTTTAAGATAGAAACTTAAGGGGCCGGTGAGACAGCATGGAGGTAAGGCATTTACCTTCCATGCAGAAGGACAGTGGTTCGAATCCCGGTATCCCATATGGTCCCCTGTGCCTGCCAGGGGCGATTTCTGAACATAGAGCAAGGAGTAACCCCTGAGCGTGCCGGGTGTGACCCCAAAAACAAAAGCAAACAATAAAAAAAGATAGACACTTAAGTCTTTCTAGACTGTGCTTTTCCTCATCTTGTAATCTTACCACGTCTGTAAATAAGCAAGGTGGGTTTTAGCCACATTTCTGTAAAGCTTATGTATATTTGCCCTTTTTTGGGGGGAGGGGGGTGTTTTGTGCCATGTATGGCTGTACTCAGGACTTGTTCTTTACTCTGTGCTCAGAGTCCATAGTGGTGCTGGGGATGGAATTCGGTTCTGCTATGTATATAGGGGCTATCTCTCTGGCCCCAATTGTTTGCTCTTAAATTGCTCGCACTCCTAGGCTTATTTCACTTCTCTAAGATTTTACTGCATTGAAAATTTAGTTTTTTATTGTTATGCTGATGCTAAAATTTTAAGTATGAAACGAGGCCCATCTGACTGGAAAAAACACATTTTTTTTCCTTTGGGTTTTTGGGCCATACCCATGCTATCTCTCGGCCCCTAGCAACACATTTTTTTAAAATTTAGAATTGTTATTAACTTCAAGGCAAGAGTACTTGATTTTTTTTTTAATTTTTATTTTGGGTCACACCTGATGGTACTCAGAGGTTACTCCTGGCTCTGTGCTCAGAAATTGCTCCTGGCAGGCACAGGGGACCATATGGGATGCCGGGATTCGAATCACCATCCATCCTGGGTTGGCTGCTTGAAAGGCAAACACCCTACCTCTGTACTATCTCTTCACTTCGGGAGATATTGGACCACACTCCTGGGGAGAGGACTGGGTGGGAGGCTGGGCTCTAACCTGGTTGCCTCCAGCAAGGTAAGTGCCCTGCCTCTATACTCTCTCCCAAGACAAGACCTATTGTTAAGGGGCTAAGAGCTGCTTGAGTAGAAAAGACCAGATATACGTACTCTTAAAGTGCTTCTCCACCATTCTTCTCTGTTAGTCGCTGAGTCCCTCCGGGATGCCCCCTATCAACAAACATAAAATGAGCTTATTTACTTGAGAAGGGATTCCATTTGGCCAGTAAAATATTTGCTTGTAGGGCCCCGGAGAGATAGCACAGTGGCGTTTGCCTTGCAAGCAGCCGATCCAGGACCAAAGGTGGTTGGTTTGAATCCTGGTGTCCCATATGGTCCCCCGTGCCTGCCAGGAGCTATTTCTGAGCAGATAGCCAGGAGTAAACCCTGAGCAATGCTGGGTGTGGCCCAAAAACCCAAAAAAAAATATATATATATATATTTGCTTGTATGTATAACAAATTCAACATATAATATAAATACTACAAATTATTATTTCTGCCAATAAAATTTTTAATTGCCATTCTATGAACTTAGGTGCTTTTTAAATAAATATATCCTCTGTGAAAATTAGAGTGATAAATCTCTGTCATCAAGATGTCTTAAGAATACTGAAGTGTGGGCCCGGAGAGATAGCACAGTGGCGTTTGCCTTGCAAGCAGCCGATCCAGGACCAAAGGTGGTTGGTTCGAATCCCGGTGTCCCATATGGTCCCCCGTGCCTGCCAGGAGCTATTTCTGAGCAGACAGCCAGGAGTAACCCCTGAGCACCGCCGGGTGTGGCCCAAAAATCAAAAAAATAAAATAAAAAAAAAAATAAAAGAAAAAAGAATACTGAAGTGTGACAATATTTGGTAATCTTGGGGAGGGGTAAGAGTTGTATAAATCAAAAATGTCATAGAATTTATCATTTATGGCCTAAGTGAGTTGTTAAAAATTCAGATACATTGGGGCCGGAGAGATAGCATGGAGGTAAGGCCTTGCATTTGCCTTGCCTACAGAAGGTCGGTGGTTCAAATCCCGGCATCCCATATGGTCCCCCGCCCCCCGAGCCTGCCAGGAGCGATTTCTGAGCATAGAGCCAGGAGTAACCCCTGAGCACTGCCGGTGTGAGCCAAAAACCAAAAACCAAAAAAAAAAAAATTCAAATACATGTAAACATATATTAAATTAATGTGATATTGGGATTTTTGTTTCATTTTTTGGGTTGTTTTTGTTTTGGGCCACTCAGGCTTTATGATCAGGGATCCAGGGATCACTCCTGGCAAGGCTGAGGAGACCATAAGAGGTGCTGGGGATATTGGCATACAAATGTCTGGCAATGTGGAAAAGGTTGAAAGGACTATTTCATATATATATGAAACATACATATATATTTACACACTTTCATATATACATATATATATTTAAATATATATATACCCACACACACTATCACTTGTGTCCTGTAATTATGTAGCTGCTGGTTATCTTGGTTTTTCCAGTGACAGTGAAGAAGCAGAGTGAGGGAAGAGCAGTGAGACTCAGGCTTAATTTCAGCTCCTGCTTAGAAAAGCTTGGAGCAGAGACTTTCCTTGCTCCGTTTTGGATTTCTTGCCCCTTTATCAAAGATTAGTGATTGTATGCCTGAGGAACATTCTCTGAATACTCAAGTATATTCCACTGATCTGAGGATCTGTCTTTATTCCAATACCATGCTGTTTTAATAACTATTGCTTTGTAATACAATTGAAAATTGGGGAAAATAATGCCTCCAGTTATTCCTTTTCCCAAGGATTGCTTTAGCTATTCGTGGGTGTTTATTATTCCAAATGAATTTCAAGAGTGTTTGATCCACTTATTTGAAGAATGTCATGGGTATCTTTAGAGGGATTGCATTAAATCTCTACAATGCTTTGGGGAGTATTGCCATTTTAATGATATTAACCCTGCCAAACCATGAGCAGGGTATGTGTTTCTATTTCCTTGTGTCCTCTCTTATTTCTTGAAGCAGGCTTTTGTAGTTTTCTTTGTATAGGTCCTTCACCTCTTTAGTTAAGTTGACTCCAAGATATTTGAGTTTGAATAGTTGAGCAAGTTCGAGGCAAATTACAGAGCTCATAAGTGTCTGCTTCCTCACAAGAATATAAAATGAAGGAGGCCTGAGCAACAGCACAGCAGGTAGGGTGTTTGCCTTGCACATGGTAGACCCAAGTTCAATCCTCAGCATTCCATATGGTCTCCCAAGCATCTGATTTTTTATTGATTATCTATTTATTTATTAATATTTATTATCATCAGATGCCATGAGCATCTGACCCAAGCACCATCAGGTGTGACTCCAAAACCAAAAATAAAATAAAAATAAATAAATAAAATGAAGGTGCCACTGGACCAGAGCAATATCACAGCAGAGAGGGTTCTTGCCTTGCACATAGCTGACCAGGTCCATCCCCCACATCCCATTTGATTTCCCGAGCACTGCAGAGAGTGATCCCTGAGCACAGAGGTAGGAGTAAGCTCTGAGCACTGCCAGGTGTGGCCCAAGAACAAACCAAACCAAACCAAACCAATCCAAACAAAGGTAGGGGCTGGCCAAACAGTCCTCTACCTATAAAGGCTGGACCCACCAACCAGTGCTTTTCTTGTAACATCTCCACTACTAAATTAAACAACAGATTATTTTAATATTCCTCCATTTCCAAGGAAGCTTTTGTCTTCACAAAAAGAGACTATATCTCTATTTATTATCATAATTATGATTATTATTCCACATTTGCTCCGACTTTGCTGTCAACACAGCACAGTTGTTTTATATTTTTTTCTATTGTGCTATTTCTACTAGATAAAATTACTAAAACACTGACTTCTGCTTCCACTAATGATAGGACTTTTATCATGATTCTGAAAACTGGGCTCTCATAGTAATTTTTTACATTTGCTATGAAAACTGGGCTATCTCCAAGCTACAGTAAATTAAAGCCATCTAAACAGTGAAACTGATAAAATTAATTTCTTCCAGTCTAGCAACTGACATCTACCTTTTTTACACCCTGGTTTTAAAACTTTACCTATAAAATACTGCATTTCTGGGGCCACAGAGATAGCGCATCAGTAGGGCATTTGCCTTGCACACAGCTGACCTGGGATGAACTCGGCTTGATTCCTGGCATCCCATATGGTCCCCCAGAGTCTGCCAGGAATGATTTCGAAGTGCAGAGCTAGGAGTAACCCCTGAGTGCCAGTGGGTGTGGCCCAAAGAAACAAAGAAAAAAAAACAACAAAAATTGCTT
This sequence comes from Suncus etruscus, assembly GCF_024139225.1. Classification (NCBI taxonomy): domain Eukaryota; kingdom Metazoa; phylum Chordata; class Mammalia; order Eulipotyphla; family Soricidae; genus Suncus; species Suncus etruscus. The sequence goes on from NC_064859.1 coordinate 12,589,698, forward strand.
TTCTCTAAGGACAAGTTTCTTATTGGCTGAATTTCCCCCAGCTCTCATAAATCATATGAGATTTATGGTTCTTCCACATCACACACTTAGCATCACAGAACTGAGAGAGAGAGAGAGAGAGAGAGAGAGAGAGAGAGAGAGAGAGAGAGAGAGAGAGAGAGAGAGAGAGAGAGAGAGAGAGAGAGAGAGAGAAACCCTGAGCTAAAGAGAAAGAAAACAACCTCCACAGCAGTTTGTTTGGCCCAAAGCAGAGATCTGCCTTTGAAAATCATTTCCCCCAAAGATAAAAAGAAACCCCATAATAGATCCTTTTTCCACCCCAATTTATTTCAAAATATTTAAAATAAAATTTTTAAAGTCTTTAAAATTAAATTAAAATAGTTAACTTTAAAATCTAAATAAAGGAGATTCAAGTATTCGAGAGGTGACTTTATAGGAAATTGGGCCCAAACCAAACCAAGTTTAAACCCAAATGTGGTCAGTCCACTTGGGGAAGGAAGAACAAGAAGATTTTCCTCTGGCCAGAGAGAGGGGAAAGGACAACGGAAAAGGACCGAATCCCATGAAATAAATAAAACAGGATCCAGAACCCTTAGGAAGAGGAGAAATAGCAGGGTGAGGATGACTGGGGGAGGAAGAGGGAGACCAGTGGGAAGACCAGTGGGAGAGCCCCAGGAGACCTGAGCTAGCACCCCCAGCACTGCAGAGAGAGGGTCCTGGGGATGACAGGTGACAGAGACAGGGCCCCAGGGTGAAGGGGAGGGGCCGCAGGTGACAAGTGACACCTCCGGGGAGGCCAGGGAGGGCCCCAGGAGAGACAGTGGCCGGTGCGGGGAAGGCGAGGGCAGAGAGGCAGCGGCGTCCAGGGGGCCCCGAGTACCAAGGGCCCTTGGTCTCCCTTACGGGGGTCGCAGTGATGTCCCGACGATCCATGGCGGCTTCGGCTCACGCAGAGCCGGGCAGGGCGCGAGGATGCGCGTGTGGTCAGGGGCGTTGGGCGTTGAGCGGCTGGCACGCAGCCCTCCCGGTTGGAGCCCCGGCACCTGATAGGGTCCCCCGAGCACCACCAGGAGGGATTCTTGAACGCAGAGAAGAGTAGCCGCTGAGCACTGCCAAGAGTGGCCTGAACATTGAAAAAAAGAACACTTTGGGGGCCGCAGAGATAGCATGGAGGTGTGCCTTGCATGCATAGTAGGGCGTTTGCCTTGCATGCAGAAGGACGGTGGTTCGAATCCCAGCATCCCATATGGTTCCCAGGCCTGACAGGAGCGATTTCTGAGCACAGAGCCAGGAGTAACTCCTGAGCGCTGCCGGGTGTGACCCCCCAAAAAAATAAAATTAAATTAAAAAAAAGAACTTTTTGTTTGTTTTCCGGGCCACACCCGTTTGATGCTCAGGGGTTACTCCTGGCTAAGCGCTTAGAAATTGTCCCTGGCTTGGGGGGGACCATATGGGACACTGGGGGATCGAACCGCCGTCCTTCCTTGGCTAGCGCTTGCAAGGCAGACACCTTACGTCTAGCACCACCTCGCCGGCCCCCCAAAAAGAACATTTTTTAAAACATATTGTATGATTTATTTTGGTTTTGGGCTTACACCCAGCAGTGCTCAGGGGTTTCTCTTGGCTCTGTGCTCAGGAATCCCTCCTGGTGGTGTTCAGGGACTCTATGGGAGGCCGAGGATCGAACCTCCCTCCATGACTATGCTATTCCTATGGTCCCCAAAACCAACTTTTATGTTTTGTTTTGGGGTTACACCTGGTGGTGCTCAGGGATTACTCCTGGTTATGTGCTCTTGGAAGGCTCAGGGGACCATACTGGATGCTGGGGACCAAACCTGGGTCAACCAGGTGTAAGGCAAGCAAATGCCCTCAACACTGTGCTATTGCTCCTGCCCAACATTTTTTTTCCTTTGCTGTCTGTCTGTCAGTCTCTGTCTGTCTCTCAAGGAGATTTGTAAATGATTGAGTGACCCCTAAACTCCATCAGCCCTTCCCAAATTACCCCAGGAAACAGAATACTTACCGTGCATAGTTTTGCAGCAAAAATCAGCAGAGATTCATTCTAGCTTCTCTGATTCTGGCTGCTGCTTCTCTGACCTCTGAGGTGAGGCCCAAAGCCCACAGGCGGAGAAACTACCAACTAGACCCTTTGCTCAACTTTACCCTCTCTCCCTTCTGGCTTCTCATCTAGAAATGTCTTTTACTTTTATGGGGGGATGGGTGGCAGGTGGCAGGGGTGCCGTGGGGCCATGCCCAGTGGAGCTGCAGAGAGAGGGACTCTTCCTGGCAGTGCTCAGGTCTTGCGGTCGCAGGGGTTTTAACCCAGGGGTTCTGAGTGCCAAGCATACATTCCTACGCATTAAACAGTCTCTTCACATCCCCTCCCCCCCCAAAAAAAAACCCAGTCCTAAATATACCACCAGGAGATCTATCTTCGTTGTATTCAGTGGGGTTCTGCTGTTCCTGCTGTGTTCTGGGTGTGTGTTTGTTGGGCATTAATCTCACTTATTCCTTAGAACATTGTGAAGTAGGTATTAAATCCATTTTATGGAGACAGGCTCTCACAGAGACACACAGTTAAGTCCACATTGCACAAAAGTGCTAAAGCTAGAGTTCAACTTCAAATCCAGGCTCAACTCCCTTTACCCAATGAAAAAAAAATCAAGTTTTTGCTTCCTTTCACAAGCTTGCCAGCAGTGACTAACCTCTTTCCTAAAACTAATCTAATCCTAATCTAACTCTTCCACATTCCAATAAGGGAAGAATTTGTTTCATGCTAAAATCAATTTGCCCAACACAATGGACACTTTTAGCTCATAAAAAACTCTGTCATTGCTGCATAAATCACTCCTTCATTCTTTTTTTATTTTTTATTTTTTTGGTTTTTGGGCCACACCCGGTGGTGCTCAGGGGTTACTCGTGGCTGTCTGCTCAGAAATAGCTTCTGGCAGGCACGGGGGACCATATGGGACACAGGGATTCGAAACAACCACCTTTGGTCCTGGATCGAAACAACCACCTTTGGTCCTGGATCGGCTGCTTGCAAGGCAAACGCCGCCGTGCTATCTCTCCGGGTCCCTGTTCGGGCGCCATTATGTTGCAAGTCAGCCCCTGAAGAGGTTGACTGATGGAGGGATGGAGGATGAGGCCTTTCTCTTCCAGCTCGGAGCACGCGTTTGCCACCCTGTCTAGCCGGTGGTTCTGAGGTGAAACGGCAGGTAAACAGCTTGCAGACAGTCAGGCTTGTGGAAATATTAGCTTTATTCGGTGGACAAGACTGAAGTCCAAAGACTCAGCCTCAGTTCCAGCAAAAAAGCCTTGAGCCTTCCACAGACCCTTGTTTTTATCCCCCAGAATCATGTACCACCCAATGGTGGGATCAGATATCAACCAATGGTGGAAGCAGAATCAGGTACTACCCTAGGGTGGGGACAGAATGCCAGGTCACACCCTAGGGTAGGGCACAATCACCAATCAGGTTAGGGTCAGCAACATACTAATCCCCTAAAATATTTACATACACAACAATTCCCCCCCCCCCCGTTTGTTTTTAGTAAACAAACAATATTGTCTACAAGTATTAAAGGAAAAATTAGTCAATAATAAAAGAGCGGCTGTTTGCATAAGCGCATCACAGGAAAATGTAAAGAAAAACTTCTAACCTAAACACAGGGTGTCTAAAACCAGAAACATGTATCAAGGAATCAACTACAAGCTCCTGAGAAGATAAATCTAAAACGTACATAGATCTTTCGAAGAGACACCAGAAAGGTTGTGTAGCAGGCAAGAAGAAGCACCTTTTCTTTATTTGTTGTTGTTGATGTTGTTGGTTTTTGGGTCACACCTGGCAGTGCTCAGGAGTTACTCCTGGCTCCACGTTCAGAAATCGTTCCTGGCAGATACCAGCATTTGAACTAATGACCTTCTGCATGAAAGGCAAACGCCTTACCTCCATGCTATCTCTCCGGCCCCATTTTCATTCAAGTTCAGGTAGACCAGAAAGCCCATCTTTGAGGGCATTGAACTAGGCCTTTATTTCAGAAGAAGAGGCACATACACCCCCTGCACAGTGGGGAGCCACTGCAATGATGATCAATAGGTATCTGAACTTAGTCCAAGTTCTTAATCCAGTCTGAAGTCCATATGATGTCTGAAATTGATGTTGATTATTTATAGATGGGAGCTTAAGTCACAAACCAAAACAAAATGTTTAAGGCAGAGACCCTCCCTGTGTAAATAAACAACTGAGGGCCTATCCAAAATGGATGGAACCTCCTATAAACCTAGTATTTTGCCTATGATGCACCCACGCAAAAAACCCTGAGAACAGACAAAAAAAGCATTTAGGAAATTATAGACAACAATATCTAACTCACAAACCTAAAGTCAAGAAAGCAAAACCCTAATGTAATACAACATCAATTCCTAAGACTAAAAACTAAAATAGAAAAACATTAATTACAATAGTCAAAAGAAGTGTAGTACCAAATATAACTTCAAAGGATTACAATTATAGGAAAAACACAAAAGGTGAAATTTCTACAGAGTTCAATACCAATCTGTAAATATGAGGGGTCTGGAACTCCAAAAAGACCGGCAAAAGACACTTGATGGGTCTGGAAAAGTGGGTTGAAGCCTTGTACAGGAGATAACATCAAGCTGAATGAAGAAGGAAGGCCAGTACAGTCATCCATGTGTTGGGGCATCCCCAAGCGTTACATCATTACATCATGAGTTGGTTGGGCTTCTGCATTTCCTTTGGGATCGGTGCAATCTTGGGGTAGCCATTGTAGGAACGGTCAACAATAGCACTGTGTATGTGGATGGAAAACCAGAAATTCAGATAGCACAGTTTAACTGGGATCCAGAGACTATGGGTCTTATCCATGGATCTTTTCTCTGCGGTTACATTGTGACACAAATTCCAGGTGGCTTCATTTCCAACAAGTTTGCAGCATATATGGTGTAAAACTCCAACAATCACGGATTTCTTCTTCCGGCCGAGATCAGGAGGCTTGTAGTTGTGGGTGAAGGAGATGAGTTGCACATGTGAAGAGAATCCTGAAAATTAAATGTTAAGGACTAGGAAGAGAGAAGGAAGGATAAGGAAGACTAAATTGGGGAAGATAAAGTTAGAAAAAAGGGAACTATATACAAAATATGCAGAACAGACACTAAACAAGACATACACATACAGACTTCACAAAAAATATGGCCATAACACTCAATCATACTAAAAAATATTTGTTGGAAAGGATCCAAAATAGAGCAAAAGAAAAGAGAATTCAGCTGAATCAACTAAAAGCGCCTTAAAATGTAATAGCCGGCAACTGTTTAGATAAATCATTTCAAATTCAAAAAAATATTTTTTTATGGCAGAGCAGATCTGAAAGAGAATTTCATGTGTAATACAAACATGGAAAACTCTACTATAAGTGTATAACAGTATATATAAAAGTTATTGTATAACAGTAACTTTATGATAATCAATCATAGGCAAGAAGCACTGTGAAGAAAGTCCACCTAAAATTATCATTATGTCAGCGTCTTAAAACCTAAATTGAGGGAAATAAAGCAATGATGTTAAAATAAAAAGAGTGGAAGTCGTTAAATGAGTATACCTAGAAAGAAAAACAACATTAATATGATGAGAAATTTCTCTTTCAGGTGAACCTTGACTAAATTAATTTGTAAAATTTCATGATTAACTGAGACCTAGAGCAATAATGAAATTAAGACATAAATCCATCCTACAAGGAAACACATTGGGGGTTCATGATTTTCAATCCATATTCATTGATCATGCCTGTGGAAAGAATCCTAGAACAATAATAGCAACCGATAAGGAAGTGAAATGATTATCTGGTGTTCATTGTAGATCTTTAAGAAGTATAAAACAGGATGTATGCTGCTGTGGATTTCACCAATGTATTAGGGACTTTTTTGATCTTCTTGTCATCAAAATTGATCCAGTGTTGTTTTGCAGCAATTTTACAGTATGAAGTACAGTGTACATAGTGAACTTTACCATAATGGTTTGACACCGATGATAAGTTGTATTTCTTATTCTTGCTTTTATTCTCTGAAGTGAATTCCATTAAATTGAGGTCTTCTAAAGGAAAATCTACATAAGTATGCAATTTTTTTATTTGTTTGCCATCAAAAGCAAAACGTTTCAAGTGTATTATAAGTACTGGTGGCAATTTCCATAAGTACGTTTTCTTTGAAAAATCCCTTCTAGTTTTGCAACTGTTGCACAGAACTTTGTTGTCATTTCTTAATTCTTCTTCTTTAAAAAATTCAGAGAGGCATTCCTGTAATGTGTACATTTATCTGTAGATGTAACAGCCAGAGACAAATGAACAAATGTCTCATAAACCTCAGACTTTTGGTGGCAAGTGAGACACTGTAGTATAGATTTGAATTGTCCTTGAAAGAGATCATAAACAATAGATTTGTGAGCCTTTTGGTGTTCTGGACTAAATTGTTCATAATTTTCATTTTCCATAAGATGTGTAGTTTTGTCTGTCATTAGATTTACAGTAAGCAAGTCCTGATGTAGTCCCTCTATTAGGAACATCAGTAGTTTGTGAGGATCCTGCTGATTGTGTCCAGCAAACTGGTCATTAAGTAAACCAATTGTTACTTTGAAGCTTTCAGGGTTAATATATCTATGAAATCTATTTCCCATGGTTTTGATGAGCCGACCAAATTCTTCGGCTAATTTACCTTCATGCCCCATCGGATTTTTTTTAATATCCTTTTTATAATGATCTTTATGAAAATACTGAGTCAAGTCTGAAATATTATACAAGCATTGCAATATTGAGTTCATGTAGCAAGTTTCCTATATTTTGGAGCCCAGTTAAGACAGGTTCCTGTCTTTCCTTTTGCATCTTGGAGTGTAAGGGTTTATCACTACCATCAGTCTCGCTCATTGTATGGCGTGTGACAGCTAAATCATTATTCCCTGCCCCAGAGACCGCAGCAATATTACTGCTGTTAGTGTCTGAAGTATTCTGTTTTTGCTCTGAAGGGGAGTTTATAGTCTGAACTTGATCATTTGTGCTAGCCCGATTTCTAACAAGGCGTAATGGAACCCAAAATTTCTTGGGAGGGTTGTCATTTATAGAAACATAGGCATAACCCCTTCCTCTTAGGAGAAGATAGCCAGCTATCCATTTTTCTTTTTTTTTTTTTTTTTGGTTTTTGGGCCACACCCAGTAACGCTCAGGGGTTACTCCTGGCTATGTGCTCAGAAGTTGCTCCTTGCTTGGGGGACCATATGGGACACCGGGGGATCGAACCGCGGTCCGTCCAAGGCTAGTGCAGGCAAAGCAGGCACCTTACCTTTAGCGCCACCGCCCGGCCCCAGCTATCCATTTTTCATCCTCCTTGATCCAAATAGGTTTATGGGTTGTTTCTTGTCTCTGAATATCTTCTTTAAAATGTCTTTCCGCTGCAGTGTAACTTTCCCCTTGGGGTAAGTTTAAGTAATTTAGTGTGATAAGCAAATCCATTGGTGGTAAACCTTTTTTTCTATTTTTTTGCAATTTAGTTTTTAAGGTTCTGTGAGTCCTTTCTACAATGGTCTGTCCCCTACAATTGTAAGGAATTCCTCTGAGATGTCTTATCTGCCATTCCTTATAAAAAAAATTCAAAAGTTTTGCTAACATAGGCTGGCCCATTATCAGTTTTTATAGAATATGGAATACCCATCACAGAAAAACATTGTAAAAGAAAACTACAAGCAGCCTTAGATTTTTGAGAAGACATAGGAATTGCCCACATAAACCGAGAATAAGTGTCCACCACAACATGAAGATAAGGTTTCCTTGGAAATAAATCTGTTTGAGTTATATCCATTTGCCAAAGTTCGTTAGACTGTAAGCCTCTTGGGTTTGCTCCTGTTATGTGATTCTTTTTTGTTAACGGTGCACATACGTTGCAGTTTTCTACAATTTCTCTAGCTTGCCTCCATGGAATTTGGTAATTCACATGTAAACGGCGAGCATTTGTGTGTAGGGCTGAATGTTCCTCTACAGGTGATTTAAATATAGGCATTGTTAGCAAGTCAGCAGTTTTATTTCCTTGAGCCATTGGTCCTGGAAGACCTGAGTGGGCTCTAATATGCGTGATGAAGATGGGCTCAGTTCGTTTTTGAAGAAGCTGCTGTAATTGTTTAAGTAAGTTCTGTATGATCGGGTTATTAGCATTAAGGGAAGCAGTGGCTATCACATGACATAAATTTACCACATACAAAGAATCAGAAACTATATTCATGGCTTCAGATACATTTTCTTTCTTTTTTTTTTTTTTGGTTTTTGGGCCACACCTGGCAGTGCTCAGGGGTTACTCCTGACTGTCTGCTCAGAAATAGCTCCTGGCAGGCACGGGGGACCATATGGGACACTGGGATTCGAACCAACCACCTTAGGTCCTGGATTGGCTGCTTGCAAGGCAAACACCACTGTGCTATCTCTCCGGGCCCCAGATACATTTTCTAATAGGTAAATTAACGTTGCTAATTCAACTTTCTGTGCAGATATATTTGGTATCTATGGTCATATTAATGTTGTCTCCGGTTATTCCTCCTTTTCCATTTTGGGATCCATCAATGTAAAAAACCTTGGCATTGGGAATAGGGGAATCCCGAACAATTGAAGAAATAACAAACTGAGTTTTCTTTAAAAAGTCCCAAATTTTTCCTGCTGGATAATGGGAGGATATTTCTCCTGTGAAATCTGAGAGGGCCCTTTGTAGAGATTCATTAATTGGCAATATTGACTCAATTTCCTTTTTTGGTACTGGCAAAACTATTATATCTGGGTCAAAACCTAGTAAAGATATAGATCTGAGTCTTGCCTTGATAATAATCTCTGAAATCAGTTGCAGATAATCTCTGAAATCAGTAGGGGACAACTGAGCGAGGTTGTTTGTTATGTAAATACACCCATTCCAAAGGTCCTGACTGTTGCATCAAGGCCCCTGTGGGGGTTTCTATAGTAGGGAAGATTAACAGTAATACCTTTTCTCCTGGGATGAATCTTGAGAGAAACGATTTTTGTAATCTGCTCAAGAAGATGTCCAATTCATTTTTGGCAGCTGTTGTTAAATTTCTCGGGCTATCTAAAGCAGGGTCACCCTCCAACGTTTTAAACAGATTAGATAACCTCTGCATTTGGGATTCCTAGTGCAGGGCGGAGCCAATTTACGTCACCTAAAAGTCTCTGAAAATCATTAAGCGTTCTGAGGTTTTCTTTTTTGATAGAAATTTTTTGTGGACGTATAGACTTCCTGTCCAAAATAAAACCCAAATATTGATATGGTGGCATTATCTGTATTTTTTCTAAAGCTATTTTCAGTCCTGATGTTTGTAAACAGTCAGTAACATAAGAGTATAAGTCCTGTAAATCTGTTTCATTGTTCATTGTGAGCAAGATATCATCTGTATAATGAAATATCATGGCTTGAGGAAATTTTTCACGAGCAGGGCTCAAAACCTTATCTACAAAAAACTGACACATGGTTGGGGAATTCAGCATGCCTTGGGGGAGAACAGTCCATTGGAAACATCTGCAGGGATGGGTATTGAGAGAAGGAACTGAGAATGCAAAACGTTTTTTATCATCTGGGTGGATAGGAATATGGTAGAAGCAGTCTTTCAGATCAATTATAATTAGTGGCCATTCCTTTGAAATAACTACAGGTGATGGTAAACCAGTCTGCAATTTGCCCATAGGTATCATGAATAAATTTATAGCTCTAAGATCCATCAAAAGTCTCCATTTACCGGATTTCTTTTTTATAGTGAATATAGGTGAATTCCATTGAGAAAAAGATGGTTCAATATGTCCTAAACTTAGCTGTTCCTTCACTAATTCTGTCAGCACCTTTAATTTATCAGTTTTAAGGGGCCACTGACCTGTCCAAATTGGTTCATCAGATTTCCATTTTATTTTTATTGGTGCTGGTGTTTTTATGGTAGTGGCCCCTACTAAAAATTTTTGGCTTTTAAATGAAAAGAAGGTTCGGGCTCTTCTGGAGCTAATGGGATGTGGAATTCTGCTTTCCACTGTTTGTGTAGGTCACGGCCCCACAGGGATGGTGAAAATGGGCCCACGTGAGGTCTGATTATTGCTTTTTGATTTTCTGGGCCGTAAAATATCATAGTCCTCGTACTCAACAGACAGGAGCTCAGGCCTCCTATTCCTACTAGGGAATACGGGATTTCCTGAAGAGGCCAATTTTCTGGCCATTCTTTATCAGAAATTATGGTAACCTAAGCACCCGTATCTATCATTCCGTCAAAGGGTTGCCCTTCCAAGTGAAGTTTGATCATCGGGTGTTCATCTTTACATTTAGTAACCAGAGCCACGATTGGGTTTTGAGCAGCACCTGGATCTGTGCTTCCAAAACCTCCAATTCTAGTCTTATCTGAAGTCCCAAATTTGACATAAGGCACTATTACTATCTGGGCAATCGCTTCTCCTTTTTTAAAGGTCCATGTAACTGGTACAGTAATAACTTCTCCCATAGAATCTGAGTCAATGACACCAGTGATTACTGATATACCCTTTATGTTGAGGGAACTTCTGCCAAGAATCAAACCCATAGTATCTGGGGGTGGCGGGCCCACAATGCCAGTTTCTAACATGTAAGGGCATGCTCCTGGGTAAATTCTTTCATTCTTAAATCCACTCTTCCTTGACAATTAAGACTTTGAATACTGGCTGCATTTTGCTGTAACTTATTATCCTTGTTTATAAAGGTGATTGTAAATACCTGCTTCTCCACCAACGTTTTACGAGGGAGTGAAATGTTGGGAGTTCTATCTTATAGGTAGGTAATAAGTACCTTCTTATGGGTAAATATATTAAAATGAAATAGGTAACATACAAATATATGTTAATATATAACATACCTTCTTACAGGTATTTCCCAAGTATAGGTAAGTCCCTACCCTAAGATCTTATGATGGAATGATCTTATGGAATGATGGAATGATCAGAATCCTATCTGGCATAAATGCAGTCAGTAACTTTAGAACAAATGACACTTTGACCCTCCAGTCTTCCCTTCCCTTAGCGCCTCATGCTGATTACACAAGCAAGCTACCCTCATATTTCCATTAAACAGATAACCAGAATATCAAATATCCTTCTTACAATGGGATGCCTTTGTTTTCAAGTCTGACAATCTGAAGGCATCAACTCTGGTTAACTCTTCAAGTCTTGGGGACTTTTACTGGAGACACAAGACAATGCATTTCCCCTTATTTTAAGCATAAGTCACAGGTTTTTAATATGGATCCCTTTGAACCCGGGGAAGATTGAAGTATGACTGACCAACTTTCCTTTTCAAAATGCAGCAATGATACGAAATATTGGGGGAGCCCCCTAAAATAGATTCAGATTTGGGATCATGACTTAAGGTCATTTCTAACAAGCCATACCAGATGTTCTGAGGATAAAATTTGTTTTTGTACATCAAGCTGTGTGCTTAGGATTTACTCTGTATTCAGAAATAACTTCTGGTAAACTCAAGGACCATGTGGGTTGCTGAGGATCAGAACTGGGCCAGCTGCATGCAAGGCAAGTGCCCTCCCTGCTGTACTATGGTCTGGCACCACTTTTTTTGAGTAATAATATTTTGAACATTATCTGAATATATTTAAAATATAAGTCTGTTTCTCTTGGAAAACGAGGGTTCTAAATACATTTAACAGTCTTAAAATTTTTTTTAAATGGGCACATAAGATATAACTCAATGTTGCTTGCTTTGCACAGGAAGCTCAGGCTCAATCCCTAGCACTGAGCACTGCCAAGAAAACCTCAAAAACAGAGCTGCAAGTAGCCCCTGAGCACTACTAGATCTGCCATGTGCACGTGCCTTAATGTCCGTGTTCTTTCAGGTTGAAAACAAGTGTCCGGGTCAGAGATAGCACAGAGCTTTGCATATGGCTTGACTCAGGTTCAACCTCTGGCAAACTAAGGTCCCCCTATCCTCATCAGAAGTGACCCAAGGGCAGTCAGGAGGAAGCCCTGAGCACTCTTGGATGTGGGCCAAAGGGGAAGAAATATAGTCCCTTGATTTAAATCATGTAGGATGGCTGAATGAGTACATGGGGTAAGGCACATGCCTTCCATGCAGCCAATGCCAGTTGGACACACGACACCATATAAGGTCCCCAAAAGAGCTGGGGGGGGGGGGGGTTTGTCAAATCAATTCCAACCCCAGATTATGTAGGAAGAGCTAAGATTTGAACCTAGGTTCAATATAACCAATTACATTAATTGCTTTACACTTCAACTATTTTTTTCTTTTTTTTCTACACTTCAACTTCTTGTGTAATCAAAATGCTTTGACTTCTGTGAAACTCTCCAATTTTGTTGACTGTACCATGAAATCTAATGAAGGTCTAATTGCCTGATATCAAGTAATATTATCAAATATTATCAGCATCAATGGCTTTGACTTCTAAAGTACTATTAGTCTCTTCCTTCACGACCCATGCAGTTTATTTTCTGATGATCACAGTGGTATTAAAATAGTCCAACCTGGGTAGCAACATGCAGAGAGAATTCCCCTTGGGAAATTAAAAGCTTTGTGGCTAAAATAATCAGGCAACAATTACGTGTTTTAATCTTGGCTCTGGGTTACTACAAAATCTTTCATTAAGTATTTAAAGGTAGTTAAAAATACTCTAATAACCAGCCTGTTGAGTAGCTTAAATTATAGAGAAAGCAATCAAAAACTGAAAATAGGTTTAGTTACTGCTAATCTGCTCTTTAAGTGTTTTTTGGGGGTGAAAGCACGACAAATGAGCATCACAACCTTGTGCATCAACTAAAAAAGCATTCAAAGTTCAAATCTTGGACAGGCCTTTCCCAGAGGTGGACTGTGCTAACTGGAAATGCCTGAGGGACTCCTGGCCTTGGGGCCTCTGGGAAATCTCTTCCTTACTTCTTAGTACTCCCCATGTTTGTTTGGCATCCATTTTCTTTTTTTCCTTTTCTTGAGAAGCTCACTGTTCCTTAGAATTTAACGTAGTGGGCCCGGAGAGATAGCACAGTGGCGTTTGCCTTGCAAGCAGCTGATCTAGGACCAAAGGTGGTTGGTTCGAATCCCGGTGTCCCATATGGTCCCCCGTGCCTGCCAGGAGCTATTTCTGAGCAGACAGCCAGGAGTAACCCCTGAGCAATGCCGGGTGTGGCCTAAAAAACCAAAAAAAAAAAAAAAAAATTAAAGTAGTATTCTTTCTAAAATATACAAGGTACTGACAGAACTTATTAAGAAAAAAACATAGCCCCATCAATAGCCAGACTCTGAAAACAACCAAGATGCCCTTCAACAGATGAATGGCTTAAGAAATTGTGATACATATGCACAATGGAATATTATGCAGCCATCAGGAGAGATGAAGTCATGACATTTTGCTATATGTGGATGTATATGGAATCTATTATGTTGAGTGAAATAAGTCAGAGGGAGATAGACACAGGATAGTCTCACTCATCTATGGGTTTGAAGAAAAATTAAGGACATTACAATAATAAGGCAGAGACTAAATAGAGTTAAGGGCTGGAAGGGCCAGAAGGAACGGCTCACAACTTGAAGTTCACCACAGAGTGGTGAATGCTGTTAGGGAAATAACTACACTAACAACAAGCATGACAATGTTAAAGAATGAGAGAAGTAGAATGCTTGTCTTCCAATACAGGCAGGGGCGAGGGAGATGGGGAGCACTGGTAGTGGGAATAATGCATTGGTGAAGGGGGGCATTCTGTTTATAACTGAAACCCAACTACAAATATGCTTGTAATCATGGTGCTTAAATATTTATTAATAGGCAAAAAATATACATAGTATCCTTTCTAATAACCTATTGGCTCCACACAAATAATCTTGGGCAACACTGAAGTCACAGGAGCATACATGCCCATCAATGCTGAGAACTTGACCTGAGAAGGATGCTGTGCAACAGCACAGCACTGAACGGGTCCCAGCCCAAGGTCCCAGCAGTGTGCAAACCAAGCACCACTGGGCCCAAAAACAAAGAAAAAAAAAAATAAAGGAAACAACCCTACCTTATATGCCAGTTTCTGTGCTACATACACCATGTTTAGAATCTCACACTTGGCGTTTAGCTAATTCTACTTCTCTTTTCCTGCTCTGGTAATGCTGGGCCAGGGGCTTAGTATGAGCATGAGAGTGTCCACTGCTGAGAACAAGGGTCACTAGCCTCAGGCATACAAGGCTTCTACCCAGCAATCTACCCCAAGTGCTCAGTCCCCCCAACCCTAATCCTGTAAGTATATAATTGTAAATATAAATGATTTTTGAAGTCTCCCAATTTCAACCCTAAATACAACCTTGATGATATTTCCTGAGTTATACCAAGTATAAACCACCTCCACATTTCCTTCCACTTCAATTAAATGACTCAGATTCAGAGCAACAGTTGGGTAAGTTGTAGTTTTTTTTTATTGGAAAACAAATATACAACTTGGAATGGATGAGGCAAATTGTGCCATAAGCGGACTTTAAGTGGCTAAAACAAAGTTTAAAAAGCAAGGAACAATAAAAGAAAATGTTTCTGGTGCAGGACCAGCAGTACAAAAAATAGTGTAAGAGTACCTGGATAACACACACACCCGTTTTGCAATAGTGCAACTTTTAAGAACATATTGTATGACTGTCCATAGATCACGCAGATCAAATTCCACACTTCAACAACATGCTGACAATTCCTAACGAAAACTACTTTAAAGACCTGACCAGATGTTCCCTCATTTCATCATCTTTGTCTAAGTGTAGATGTGCAGAAGGGCTTGGATATATCCAGAGAAAGCCACATGCAACATGTTAACTTGATCAATTTCCTAAAATATGGTTTCAGGACGATGACAGAAGGGAAGAAAACATGGAGGAATGAAGTCCTAATTACTATACATGCATATCTTTTTGACAGTAGGGGGTAACCTTTTACAGATAAGTTACAAAGAAAAGGCAAATAAACAATTTTGTACAAGAAATTTAACACATTCTGTACAATGTCTTCACTTTGCTGTCATCATCTGTACAAACTCTGAAAAAGAAATCCACAGAAAATTGAGTTAATAAGACTGATAAAACCATTATTGGACAATCCCAAATTCACTCCTATTCATTCCTCCATTCCTCAAAAACTAGGGTTTTTAAAAAGTTTGAGAATTCCGAATGTAGGATGCTTATTTTTGGAGGCCTCACTCAGCTCTGCTCAGTTTGCCCTTGCTCTGTGCTCAGGGACCATACACGGTGCCCAGACTCGAATCCAGGCCACTGTGTGCAAGGCAAACACCTTAATACAGTGCACTTTGTATGCTACATCCTTGATGCCTCCTCACATGCTACCTCTGAAATGAAGGAGATTTTTCAGATCAAAGCCAGTTAAGACTGAAAAAGAGTACAGTGGAGGAAGCCAACTTAATTCCATTTTGAGGCTCTTCCAACTGTTCTGCAATTATTGTGCAGCAAGTACTTAAGCATAGTTCAAAGTACTGTGCTTCTCAAACTTGAATATGTACATGAACTCCCCCAATCATTTTTTTGTTTTTTGGGGCCACACCTGTTTTGACGCTTAGGGGTTACTCCTGGCTATGCACTCAGAAATTGCCCGACTTGGAACCATATGGGACACTGGGGGATTGAAGCGCTGTCTGTCCTAGGCTAGCACTTGCAAGGCAAATGCCTTACTTCTAGCGCCACCTCTCCAGCCCCACCCAATCATTTTTTATGGCACAGGCAGAAGGACCTCCGAGTGGCTAATTGTAGAAAGTTCTTATGAGATAACGTTGTCTACTCTGCAAATAAACAGTAAAATCTTTCCTAATATGGCCAAGTTTCAGCTAAGATGGGGACAAAATATCACTAG
Source organism: Suncus etruscus (assembly GCF_024139225.1). NCBI lineage: Eukaryota > Metazoa > Chordata > Mammalia > Eulipotyphla > Soricidae > Suncus > Suncus etruscus. Next base: position 12,605,614 of record NC_064859.1, read on the forward strand.
TTGTGACATAATCAGGTATCTCCTCAGTACCCAATTTAAAGCCAAAACATGGAATGAAGCGATGAGAGTGAAAACTGACCTTCATAGTTTACTTGACCATCACCATCAATATCTGCTTCCCTGATCATTTCATCAACCTCCTCATCTGTTAACTTCTCTCCCAGGTTTGTCATCACATGGCGAAGTTCAGCTGCACTTATATAGCCATTGCCATCCTAGAAAAACAAATTAAAATCATTGAAATAGAACGAGTAAATAGTAAGCTTCACACATCAGTAAGTAAAAGAAAATTCAGAAACCAATGCAAACTTAAGAGTCTTCAAAGAGGGGCCCGGAGAGATAGCACAGCGGCATTTGCCTTGCAAGCAGCCGATTCAGAACCGAAGGTGGTTGGTTCGAATCTCGATGTCCCATGTGGTCCCCCGTGCCTGACAGGAGCTATTTCTGAGCAGACAGCCAGGAGTAACCCCTGAGCATCGCCGGGTGTGGCCCCCCCCCCCCAAAAAAAAGTCTTCAAAGAACAACAGGTCCTGATATCTTCATTCTAAACCAGGGGTCCTCAATTTTTTGTTTGTTTTTGGGCCACACCCGGTGGTGACGCGCAGGGGCTATTCCTGGCTCTGCACTCGGAAATCGCTTCTGGCTTGGGGGACCACATGAAGACGCCGGGGGATCGAATCGCGGGCAGTCCTAGGTTAGCATAAGGCAAAGGCCCTACCGCTTGCACCACTGCTCTGGCCCCATTCTCAAATTTTTATTTCCCCCCAGGAGAGAGCGTGAACACAGTCCCCTACGACCACAAATTATGCAGTCAAGTTTCCCACATTTGGGGAAATCACAGGGGTTAGCACATCCAGAGAGCAATGGATAAGCCTCATCCTGGGAAAACCACCTTTGTGAACATGGTATCTTCCCTGCCAGTAAGTATCCTCAATTTTTTTTTTTTTTTTTTTTTTTTTAGTTTTTGGGTCACACCCAGCGGTGCTCAGGGGTTACTCCTGGCTGTCTGCTCAGAAATAGCTCCTGCCAGGCACGGGGGACCATGTGGGACACCGGGATTCGAACCAATCATCTTTGGTCGTGGATCGGCTGCTTGCAAGGCAAACACCGCTGTGCCATCTCTCCGGGCCCGTATCCTCAATTTTTTTAAACCGGGGCCAGTTCACTGTCCCTCAGACTGTTGGAGAGCCAGACTATAGTTTAAAAAATTAAACAATAGTGGCCCAAGACTAAGAGGAGTCAAGAGACAGAAAGAGGGGAGTTGGAGAGTGAGAGGGCACATCCTGCATGTGCGCACCGTGGGCCCTGGATGAGCTGGCTATTAAGCAGGAAGGCAGCAGGGGCAAAAACACCTGGCAGGCCAGATAAAAGTCCTCAGGTGACCACAGTTTGAGGACCCATCTGTCCTAAACTAAAATGAACAAACTGGGGTCGGAGTGATAGCACAGCAGTAGGGCGTTTGCCGTACATGCACGCAGCCAATACAGGACAGATCCTGGTTCGATTCCCAGCATCCCATATGGTCTCGCATGCCTGCCAGGAACGATTTATGAGCACAGAGCCAGGAGTAATAGGAGTAACCCCTGAGCACTGCTGGGTGTGACCCACACACCAAAAAACAAAAACAAAAACAAAAAACACCCAAAACCAAAACAAAACATATAAAAATGAACAAAACCAATCTGTTGCCTTACCTTATCAAACACACGGAATGCTTCTCTAATTTCCTCTTCACTATCTGTATCTTTCATTTTTCTTGCCATCATAGTCAGAAATTCTGGGAAGTCAATTGTGCCATTACCTAAAAGAATGTTTCAGTTGAAGCATTACAAGAAGCCGCCAATGCCACTTCTCCAACGCCCTCCCCAATCCAAGCCACAAAAGACCTACCGTCAGCATCTACTTCATTAATCATGTCCTGTAACTCGGCTTCCGTGGGATTCTGACCCAGAGACCTCATTACTGTTCCCAACTCCTTAGTTGTTATAGTCCCATCACCATCCTTATCAAATAGTGAAAAGGCTTCTTTGAATTCTGTTTGAGAACACAATCCAAATGGACAGATTAGTCATTTATAAAGCCCTCCTAAATCTAGCAACACTTTTTTTCTTTTCTTTTTTTTGTTTTTAGGGCCACACCTGGCAGTGCTCAAGGATTACTCCCGGCTCTACGCTAAGAAATCAATCGCTCCTGGCAGGTTCGGGGGACCATATGGGATGCCAGGATTCGAACCACCATCCTTCTGCATGCAAGGCAAATGTCTTACTTCCATGCTATCTCTGGCCCCAACTTTTTTTCTTGGTTTTAGGCCACACTCAGTGATGCTTGGGAGCCATATGGATGCCAAAGATTGCCCATGTGCAAGGCAAGAAAACCTTCTTGCTGTTCTATTGATCTGGCCCTAATGAGTCAACTAGTCAATCATCTCAGTAAAGACACACAAAGAGATAACTGAAAACAATTGCCAATCAATGTCAACAATTGTATAACTTTTAAAATGCCTTTATGGGACCCGGAGACATAGCACAGCGACGTTTGCCTTGCAAGCAGCCAATCCAGGACCAAAGGTGGTTGGTTCAAATCCCGGTGTCCCATATAGTCCCCCGTCCCTGGCAGGAGCTATTTCTGAGCAGACAGCCAGGAGTAACCCCTGAGCACCGCCGGGTGTGGCCCAAAAACCAAAAACAAACAAACAAAAAAAAAGCCTTTATAAGTCACATCAATGTATACTGTACTATAGAAGTTTTTGCTTAAAATTTTATAGCACAGACCAGGTCAGTCAAATCACTCATTTTACTTGAAGCCCGTATTGGCTCAGGAATACAGGCCCTACAGCTTGCGCTACCACCCTGGCCCCACCATTTCTAATTTCTTGCCATGAAACTATCTTAACTCTACATACGCTCGCAAGCCCATACATTCTTTTTGAGATCGAAACACAAAAAATATCCAGCCCAGGGGCCGGAGAGGTGGTGCAAGCGTTCAGGTGTCTGCTTTGCCTGCGCTAGCCTAGCCTAGGACGGAACACAGTTCGATCCCCCGGCATCCCATATGGTCCCCCCCAAGCCAAGAACAATTTCTGAGTGCATAGCTAGGAGTAACCCCTGAACACCACCAGGTGTGGTCCCCCCCCAAAAAATATCCAGCTCTCAACACTTGAGTTTTTTATTTCTCTACTGAGGCTACTTCAGTGATATACAACTTAAAATCATAGACCTACCTTATACTCAGAAATACTTTAACTCTCACAAGTTATTCACATTAAATTCAAAACAAAACTCTTAAATTTCAGAATATACAAAAGGCCAGTTTCCTTTACAAGAAGGTCATAGGAGTCTCACCAAATAATGTGTAAAGATGTGGTAACAAAGTTCTGATCAAGATTATAAATGATCAGGGGCTGGAGCAGTGGTTCAGGGTGTAAGGTGTTTGCCTTGTGCGCGCTAGCCTAGGACAGACCCTGGTTCGATCCCCTGAAGTCCCCACATGGTCCCCCAAGGCAGGAGCGATTTCTGAGTGCAGAGCCGGGAGTAACCCCCTGGCTGTGCCCAAAAACCAAAAAGAAAATTATAAATGATCAGTTTTTAGCAAAGCGTTAAAGCGCTGTTATCACTGAGAACAACAATTTACACCTTCCTACCAATGTCGTTAGTGAAAAGACAGTAACTCTGAAATGTGTTTTGCTTTCAGGTCACCATTAGATTCCAGAGAAAACTGTCAGAGCAACAGTCTTCAGTACCATGCCTTGCCTTTATTTCACAAGTGAGAAACCTAACCAGCTATTTAACTTGATAGTGTCAAGTCACTTCCAGGAACTAGAACCAAGGCAGTACTGGTCAGCAAATCAGTATCAAAGCAATCCCAAAGTGCCTGAGTCCATTAAGCCCCCCCCCCCGCCCCCCCCCCCCGCCCCCCAGTATTCCTACCTTCCTGAGAAGGGTCACTTGACTTTAAAGTGACTCTGAAATGAGGTGCTTCACATCTCTTCAAGTGTCATTTATCCCCTCCCTTCCTAAACCTGCCATTCCTACCACCTGTGTTTTTGAATTAGGGTGTCTCCTGGCTCTGCACTCAAGAATTACTCCTGACAGTGTCAGGGATTAAACCCTGGTTGGCTGTTACAGGAAAGTGCCCTCCCCACTGTCCTAGTTCATCTATGTCACTAGACCATCTTCTCTATTCTTAGCCATTCTTTTAACAGTCTTCTATCTCTTAGACTACAAATAAATCAACATGTTTGTTTTGCCCCTCCCCACACCAGAGCACCACTGTGAATCTGTTTTTCTCTTACCCATGCTGGAAGTCACCAAGCTGGTATTAGCTGAAGATGCTTAATCTGCCATTTGATCCAATGTTTCGATGTGTGAGGACTTTAGCATAGAAATTAAAAGCAAACTCGAACTTGACTACATCGAACCGCGGTCCGTCCTAGGCTAGCGCAGGCAAGGCAGGCACCTTACCTTTAGCGCCACCGCCGGCCCTACATGAGCTTTAAACACTGCAACCTTTCACCTTTCCAAGCAATGCAAACCCTGACAAGGTAAACCACCTTTTCTTTCTCCTCATCTGTTGAAGTAGCTGTATTTACTACCTGTAATCCTGACAAGATCAGAGAGAGCACCGGACCCAAGCTCTGCCCCTCAGCACAACTGTGTCCTTCCCTCCACCACCCAGCCCCACTGGATGGTGCCTTGGATGGCCCCAACACTGAACTTCATCAGTGACCAGATCTCTACATCCAGCCTCCCAGTTCCCTGAGCACCATGGGGGAAGGTACCCTCAGACATTAATAACAACATATAAAGCATTGAACACATGTGTCAAGTAGTTAGTGCCAATGCTTTCTCCTGTAGAATCCCAAACTGCACGAAAACCCCAAACTTTCGCCAACTTTCAGAACTGTAGCTTATCTCCTACCTTACAGTGACAAAAATTCCTCATTTTCTGACATGTGATCGGCTTCCTTAACTTTTTTCCTTTTTGGTTCCTTCCCCTATGCCAGCTTCCAATTTTAAAGTTTTTATTTTGGGGCAAAACCCAGCAGCGCTCAGGCTTCCACTGGCAATGCTCAGGGGACAGCGTGGTGCAAGTGCTCGCCTTCCCCAGTGTCCTGACGCTCTCTGGCCCAGTTCATAGTGAAGCCTTCCTAGTCAGCTGATTTTTCTAACAGGACATTTATTTCTGACTTCCTATGGGACGCATCTTGGCAGATCTCAAGCCAGACTTCTAAATGCATTTTATGCTTTTCAATCAACTTAGAAAATTCAAGTCATTTCAACTGCTCCACATGATCTGTCAGGTCCATTGAATTTGTGGGGTAATGAGGTGGTTTTGAAGCACATCTAGATCTGCTAAGGGAACCAACCACATGCAGTGCAGGGGATCCAACAGGGTCATCACATTAAAGGAAAGCACCTTCCTTAGTCCCCCCTCCCCCATACTATCTCTCTGCTATTCTAAGTGAATAGTAATAAAAAGTATAGCTTCCCTCTGTTTGATTACTATTTCTCAGAGCTCATGACTTCAGAACATAGGGGCTGGAGTGGTATTACAGAGGGTAGGGCATTTTCCTTGTGCACCGTTGATCTGGGTTTGATCCCCAGCATCCCATATGGTCCCCCAACTCTGCCAGGAGTAATTTCTGACAAGTGCTGCCAGCCAGCTGCGGCCCAAAAACAATAAAAAAAAAAAAAAAGACAAATATATAAATTATTAGGATTTAAATATACAGCATTACTTGTAACATATAAAGGATTATATTGTGTTCCGAATTCCAAGACATTTTAAAATTAGTAACTTAAAATGCTCAAATAGAAAGTGTAGAAAATATAATCGTATCTATATTCTATGATTTACTGATACTAGAAAAAATTAAGTATTTTATTTTATTTACTTATTTAAAATTAAGTATTTTAAAGTTCAAGGCTTATTCCAAATTTTGCATTTTTAGAATAAAACCAGATTAAATCTTTGAAATAAACAGGAACGATCTCAAAAGTACAACTGACATTCACCTACATTTATCCTTCATATATAGTTTTTTTTGTTTGTTTGTTTTTGGGTCACACCTGGCAGCGCTCAGGGGACCATATGAGATGCTGGGATTTGAACCACCGTCCTTCTGCATGCAAGGCAAACACACCCTACCCTCCAAGCTATCGCTCCAGCCCCTAGAAGCATGTTGCTTTAAAGGGTATTTCCATCCACAAATCCCCCAAAAATACATAAAAGGAAAACAGGTCCTTAATATTACAGAGAAGATTTTGGCTCCAAGTTCATCTTAGATATGCCTAAATGAAAAATTTCAGAAATCATACTATTAATCAAGTTTCATCTATTTACTAGCAACTCTAAAACCCTTTTTCTAATTGATTTTAGCAAGCTATCATAAAACATGACTAAAAAAGTATTTATCACATTCTATTAATTTACCAAGTTCTGAACTCACGTCTATTAAAGATCAATACTGGCACTATGTAATTTTTCTTACAGACTAAGAATGATTAATAATTTTTTTCAAGTAAAATGTTCATCCCTGCACAGGAACATGGAAGTTTCCCAGCAAGAACATAGTCTTTGCTCTGAGAAGTTGCTAATATACAACTATAATTTATCACAAAGAGATTTAAACATTTGCTTTCCAGCACCAGAGCAGTGGCATAAGCGGTAGGGCGTCTGCCTTGCAGATGCTAACCTAGGACTGATTGTGGTTCCCCGAATGGTCCCCCAAGCCAGGAGCGATTTCTGGGCACAGAGCAAGGAGTAACCCCTGAGCATCACCAGGTGTGGGCCCCCCCCAATTTTGCTTTCACCTCGAGATGGACATTGCCACATATGAAACTTAGAAGGGATTTTTAGGAGAATGCAGAATAATTCTTAGGGTAGGCAGAGCCAAAAACATTTTTTGTATTGTACACCTATTTGAAAATGAACCTTATTTGAGGGATGGAGCAACCAACAGTACAGCAGGGAAAGACCCTGCTTGTTTTGCACATGGCCAACCTGGGTTTGATCCCCAGAATCCCATATGCTTCCCCAAGTCTGCCAGGAGTTGATTCCAGAGTGCAGAGCCAAAAGTAATAAGCCAGGAAGCCAGAGAGATAGCATGGAGGTAAGGAGTTTGCCTTGCATGCAGAAGGACGGTGGTTCGAATCCCGGCATCCCATATGTTCCCCTGAGCCTGCCAGGAGTGATTTCTGAGCATTGAGCCAGGAGTAACCCCCTGAGTGCTGCTGAGTGTGACCCAGAAGCCAAAACAAAGAGTAATAAGCCTTGACTACAGCTGGGTGTGGCCCACAAAACCAAAAACAAATAAATTTTTTTGAGAACTGGCCCTTAATGTGTGTGTCAATCAATGAGCACAGAAGAGAAAACCAAATAAGGTCCCTTATCAAGAATTTTTATTTTAGTAAGATAAAAATTCTGGCTGGCTTATTTTCCTTAAAGGTTAGCTAAGAAATTGCTTACAAGCATTAAAAAAAAAAAAAAAAAAGACAGGAAAGAAAAACTAGCACAATTTTTCTCCTACTGGAAGTCAATGAAAAGACACATTTACTTTAAAGGTAATGTGCCAATGATCTACAAGCTGTCTTTATAAAGACATCAGTGATTGAGCTTGTATTAACATACAGACGATTCTTTTTACAAAGAACTGAAGGTGGCTGAAAATGGGTCTCAAGTGTTCCTTGCACTCATCGAGCCCCAGGAACACTCCCCCCCCCCCCCCATCAGTGGAAGATAAAGTGAGGGAGTCTGAAGGACAGCAGTGAGTGAACAGGCTGTGTGGAATAGGGACAGTGAATGACAGAAATACTGAGAAATAAAGGATCAGGGAAGACAAGTGCGTCCGTGAAGTCAGCATTTACGTTCATGCCAGTGAACAGGAGACATTCTATTAAAGCTCTTGTAGAGAAAGTTGAATCCTCCGACACAGTGTACAGTGGAGCCTCCCAAAGTGGCAATGGGAGGGGAGCGAGGGTGGGCAGGAATGAGCGGAAGTGTCTGCCTGCTGGGCTCAGGGTCAAGCTCCATTTTTTTCTACCCAGAGAGCAGTAGACCAAAAGTCTGGGAACCTTGGACGTAAATCGATTATTTCCAAATCTCTGAACAACACATAATACAGTTTACCAAATACCTACTCAAATTCATATATACCCCAAACCCCTGCTGAAACGTAGTCTTTTAACAAAATAGCTTTCTCCTCTATATAGACCTATCAGATACCCGCTGCCTCCCAAATAGCGCTTATTTTGAAAGGACTATATGGTTGAGGTCCAACAGTACTCCAGTTTTCTTCAGCACTGAGTTTCTGTGTGGTTTTAAAAGCATGAGGGTGCGCACATGGTTTTAGAGCCCCCCCCCCACTCTTAACAGGAAACATAAGGGAAATGGCCAAAGGTTTCTGTTAAGTCTCTAATGAAAGCAATGAATAAAAACTAATTTCAACACTGCAGTTGGGGGGGGGGGAATATTTTATTCAGTTTATTCAACACTTAGATATTAACTACCCATCTCAAATCATTATGAAACGGTGACATCAGGTTTTCTGTAGCAACTTCACTCATTTCCAGGGCAAAACGAACAGCTGAAGAAAAATTATCTCAATAGCTGTCACTTTTGTTTGTTTTGGGTCACCTGGCAGCATTCAGGGGTTACTCCTGGCATGCTGGAGAACCCCATGGGATGCTGGGAAATCAAACCCGGGTCTGTCCAGGGTCAGCTGTGCGTAAGGCAGATGCCCTACTGCTGTGCTATCTCTCCAGCCCCAATAGCTGTCAAGTTTTAAAATTTTTGTTTTTCTGTGTCAAACTTGTGGGTGTTCAGGGTTACTCCAGGCTCTGTGCTCAGAAATCACTCCGGCAACCTCCAGGGACCATATGGGATGCTGGAATCAAACCGGGTCAGCTGCATGCAAGGCAAATGCCCTACCGGTCTGGCCCAAGCTGTCACTTTTTGAAGGCAAAATTCAAAAATTCCTAGACCCAGCAGTGCTCAGGGCTGACTCCTGACTTGGCAGGGCTGTTAGATTGTATGGGGTGTCGGGATGGAATCCAGGTAGGATGCTTGCCTTGTCTTTTGGGCACCAAGGAACACTAACTTTAAAATGGAAACTCTCTCACTAGTCTGTATGTATCCTAAGGAGAAAGTAACAGCTACTTTACTGTGTTCTCCCTCAACTCACGTCTTTGCTCGTTTATTTGTTCCTGTCTTTTCCACTCTGGACAAGCCCATGTTCTCTTAAATGTGTATGTGTATTTCTTTTTCTCTATATATATCTTTTTAAAGAATCTTCAGCACAAATTTCCTTGCTTCAAAAATAAAAAAGTCTAAATAATAGCTACTTTAATCTGAAATACATGTACAATTCTACCTTTTCAGTTACATTCTAGTTACTATTTGGCTTTTTCTTGTGGGAACTTGGGATTTGCAGGGTCACTCCTGCCTAGAATACATGTTTTAGGGTCTTCAAAATAAAGATCACGGGGCCGGTGAGGTGGCACTAGAGGTAAGGTGTCTGCCTTGCAAGCGCTAGCCAAGGAAGGACCATGGTTCCATCCCCCGGCGTCCCATATGGTCCCCCTAAGCCAGGGGCAATTTCTGAGCGCTTAGCCAGGAGTAACCCCTGAGCATCAAACAGGTGTGGCCCGAAAAAAAAAAAAATAAAGATCACCAAAGTATAGCTTAGACTGTGGTATGAATTTCATCCAAAGTTTACGCAGAAATAGCATGATTTTATATGCATCATTAAAAGACTGTAAAATGTAAAAAAAAAGAAAGAAAGAAAGAAAGAAAGAAACTGTAATTACAATAGGTTTCCCCATTGTTCCTAGGCAAGTCTACCTTCTTATGAATCAATGACCATCATACCAACTCACACTGTCTTCTGAAACATGCACCAGTCAGGCCTATCAAGTACCTTGCTCTGACATTGGTTATTCAAACTGTATAACCACGAGGCAAGTATTTCTCACCTGCAATCTGCTCTTCAGTCAGTTGGTCAGCCTACAAAATAGAACAAAAAATGCAGATAGGTAAGTGGCTTGGAATTATGTTGATTAGCAGTCACAAAACAACTTTCAGTGTTCAATGTTCACTTTATAATTAACAATATTTTACTGCTACTTACAATAAACAGGAGGATAGAAAATGCACATATTTTCTTTACCTTCAAAGCTTAACTATCCTGAACCTACGTTTTGGAAATGGAACTATTTTAGAATCCATTACTTAAAGTCCAATTTTATGCAAATTGAAGATGTCTAGTCTGCCATATAGAAAGCATAATGGGATCAGTAAGCAAGGACCAAGGACTTAATACACAAACATTACCAAAAACCTCCAGTTCTAAAAACTGGATTCAAACGTTATACCAGAAATAACTAGGGCATGAAAGTATTTTCTAAACCTCAAAAAATGTAAGCGAAACTCCTATTATTAAAAAAAATAAAATAGGGGCCAGAGAGATAGCATGGAGGTAAGGTGTTTGCCTTGCATGCAGCTGGTTGGTGGTTCAAATCCTGGCATCCCATATGGTCCCACGAGCCTGCATGGAGCAATTTCTGAGTGTAGAGCCAGGATTAACCCCTGCGCGCTACAGGGTGTGAACCAAAATCCAAAACAAACAAACAAACAAAAAAAAGTAAAATAATCAAACCTAAGGGAAACCGAAGTGCTCAATGCTTTCTCTGGTTTTCAAATCCCAAACCAAATCTCAACTTTGGGGAGGCACACCAACTTTTTTCCTTTTAAGCACATGGAAAAGAGGTCTGTCTGTGGTTGTGTGGACGTGGACGTGCTAGGCTGGAGACGGCACACACATGCCAGCATGCAGGAGTGGCCCAGGTTCCTGCACCCCCAGCATCAGAGGGTTGGTCCTGCCATTCCCCCACCAAGCAGTAATAGGGTGCATCCAAAAAGCCCATGTTCAGGCACTTCCTAAAGCCAATAAAATAACTTCACAGTAACTCTATAGCAGGAATTCCCTATCTTATAGCTAAGAGCTGGGGCTTCAGATTAAGGCTGGCACAAAATCAATAATAGGTCCAAAGCTTCGAAGTTTTCCTTGGGCTTGGGGTCACATCCAAAGGTGGCTTGGTACACATATCACAATGCTAGGAACCCGACGCAGGGATCCCATCTGTAGAACATGACTCCTGCCCCCAATTCCCAAGATTTAAAATCCAAGAATCACAGTAGGATGTTCGCAGACTCCAAGCTCCATGGTTGCTGTAAAAGCTATCCATACAGTCAAAGCCCTGCCCAGAACCACCTCTTAATATTCCTGTGTAAGTAGAGTAGCAGGCGCTGATGAACACATCCATCAACTGTATGAAACAGAGTTTCAATTTCACATCTATTTGTCTGCAACAAGTTATGGCAGAGCTGCAGGTGGACACAGCGTAGAAATTTCCCAAGAAACTTGGAAAGCAGTTCTTTGCTAGAAACTGTCAAGAAACTCAGCCCCACTCAACAATTTTATTTTAATCACAAGGCAAACCCATTTGGGTTTTTATCCTTTTCCTTTTCTTTCTTGTTTTTTAATTTTCAAAAAAATTTTGGACTACACCTGGTGGTGCTCAGTTTGGGGAACATAGCACTGGGTCTGGTAGTACCTGCTGTAGTATCCCCAGGCCGTCCCTTAGAGGTGTGGTTCAGTGATGATTGCCTGCCTCTAGCAGGGACTTAGGTTTGGATCCACTACTACCCAAAAGTGAGGCAAGACCCACGGCCTGGTAAATTAACATTAAAGAGCCTGAAAAGCTCAAGTGCAAACTTTTGGTTTTGTTTTGGACTACCTGCAGCGATGCTCAGGGGCTACTCCTGGCTCTCCCAGTGGGTTTGGGAACATATGGGATGCAGGGGACTGAACCCAGGTCAGCCATGTCCAAGTAAAGCGCCTTAATACTATCTATCACTCCAGCCCAAATGCACATATTTTCCCATCTTTGGTACAAGGATTCCCCTCCCCCCAGTACCTCCAGTATTCCCAAACAGGCAAATAAAATGACCTGCCTTCTGACTTGGTGCTAGGGCTTAGACGCCTGCCTCCCTAGCACATGTTGCCAGTATAATCCCTGGAACCCTACACACGGTCAGTCCCACTAGCTTTCATTCTCAGCACTGCTAGTATTTCCCAGCTGCATGTGAGCACCGGCCACCCCAACAAGCACCCCAGTGAGCAAGCACCAGACCAGAAGTGTAAGCTCATCGCCACTACTGAAAGGAGGAATAAAAAAAAAAAATCACCTTTATCCCTACAAATCCCAACTCTCCACTATTTGGTATGATCTCATCCCATACGCCCAAGGAATTATACCTGAACCCCATCCCGTTCCCTCAATTCGTGCTTCCTTTGTAGAGGATTTCCTTCTAGAACCATCACTGCTGAAAAGGGCAAAACACGGTTTCGTCTCTTGATACGCTAAGTGTGACCTGGGCACCTGCCATTCAACTTCACCTGTAATACAATATTAAACTCTGCAAGGTTATTCTTTTGTTGTTGTTTTTGGGCCACACCCAGCAGTGCTCAGGGGTTACTCCAGGCTCTGCACTCAGAAATCACTCCTGGCAGGCTCAGGGGACTAGATGGAATGCCAGGAATTGAACCTGGGTCCGTCCTGGGTCGGCAGCATGTAAGGCAAATGCCCCACCACTGTACTCCTGTTACATAAAATTATAAAACTATGTAAAAGCGTTAGGTCAGAGTTCAGCTATAATAATACGAACTAATCAAAAAGCCTACACTATTAAATGACAACCTAGTTTAATTCCCACAAGGGAAGCATGCATGGCATTGGCAAGTTCGTTCTTTTTGTTTTTGGGTCATACTCGGCAGTGCTCGGGGGTTACTCCTGGCTCTGTGCTCAGAAGTCGCTCCTGGCAGGCTCGGGGGACCATATGGGATGCCGAGATTCGAACCACCGTCCTTCTGCATGCGAGGCAAAAGCCCTGCCTCCATGCTATCTCTAGGGCCCCTGCATTGGCAAGTTCTAACCAGCAAATCTGGTGTTCCACGTGAACTCTGATTTAAGCTAAGGAAATAATTCCTTCCGCAAACTGAAACCAAGAGGTGCAACCTAGGGACAGATGTGGCAGAGGATATTAACTTAGGAGCAAAAGAAAACATGTGGAGAGCACTGCAGCTTTAAGGAAGAAACGAGAATGCTGCTGGCTGTAAGAGAGCAACATTTCCCCATTTTGCTTAGAAAGTCAAGCATTTAAATGCTCTTAATCAGGGCCCTACCTTCAAACAGATACAATCCTGGACCACAAATGAGCATAAAAACACACAAAAACTACTACTAGCCAGCCACGCCTTGAGAGATTTCAGTTCTGCGTGGACTCTTTTTCATGTACCAAAGTTCTTTATTTGCTATTTATGTCCAGAGTTCAAAATTTACGCTTAACAACATCCAGAGAGAAGCCAAACAAGAGAATGCCAGAGAAGTGGGGAGGGAGCTGATTGCGAGGGCTGGCTGCCTGGAGGAATCCTTGGTTGGCTGGTCCCAGGCACCGCAAAGCCCAAAGCCCGCCCCCTCCCCCCAGCATCTCCCAACAGAACAAGGTTAAGGCTAGATAGGCCAGACTGGGGACTTAGCTCAAGGTAAGCACCAGCCTTGCTTGAAAGACCTAGTTTCAATCCAAGCACTCAGAAGAGGGGAATAGGGTAGGGTACCCTTACAGCAGTCTAATCCGAAAGCCTTTCCAACCATAAACAAATCCCGTTCTTGTTTCCATCTGTGAGTAATGCCTTTTTCTTAAAAGAATGACACTTTGGGGGTAACACAAACTTGTTCATGGGTTTATCTCAGTCAAGTGAATAATTCACAGATGGCTTTTACTCCTCGATTTTTACAATTTCTATTATTCTTTCTATTGCTTGTCACCCCAGAGAAAGTTCCAGACATTAATGCATCTCAACTTGCGTCCCAAATCTTCAAGAACCAGTGGTGATGTGTCAACAACGAGAAGCAGAACCTCAGCAACCCCCGCAGCGCCGTGACCCCGGGTGCCTACTCAACATTCCTTAAAAACAGTTCCTAAGTAGGGTATGGCTGTTCTGAGTTGAATTTCGGCGGAAAAAAAATCCCTGGATTTCTTAACTTGCATAAGTGCGCAAGCCTTCGGTTTTGAACTGGAACTTTTGGTCTGTTTTTGGCAGGCTCTAGGGGTCATCTGGGATGCCTGGGCCAGTGAGCATGCAGTGTCTCTGCGGCCCTGAACTGGAACAAGCCGCATCCCTCATCCGACCACTCCTACCAAGTGCTATTTCGGTGCTCAAGGGCCTCTTAAGTGATGTGTATTCTACAAACGAAGGTATCTGGTTTTATCCCTAAAACAGGTGGCCTCTAAAATAGGCGGCAATACATTTGATGTCTAACCCAAACCACTGGGACAAATCACTTCATATAAACCGACCGTTTGAAAGTCTAACTGACATTCCAACTGTAGGCTCCATCCCCAGCTCAGTCTAGAACATCCATCAGGTGAGCCCTCAGCTGGAGAAAACAGGTCTCTCGCAGTTTGATGATGTCTCCCCCTTTCTTGGTACTCAAAAGCAGCAGCCAAGTGCTCTACTGGTGTTTGCCGGGGTGAGGTCCCTGGCTAGCAGTCCTGGGGTCCCAGGGCCACTCCCTGAAGTGCTGACCTAGGGTGCAGAGCCTCACCTCTTTTCCCGACCTCATCCCCGCTGGAAACGACACGACTGACTGCTGCGCGCAAACCCCAAAGACGAGGAACAATGCCATCCCATCCCTCGAGGAATTTTTATTCTGCAACCCGACGGCGCCCCAATTTTACATCTCCGGAATTTGAAGCCAACCGAAGGCCATTCCCACTAGTAATCTAGAAGTCGGGGATGACTCTCCTTTGTAATAAACACCCGAAACCTGATGCAAATAACGAGTCCAAAAGTTTATTCCTCGTGGGCAGAAAGCAAGCAAACAAAAAAAACAAAATACAAAGGCAACCGCGGTTTCTGTTCTTGAACTGAACGATCAGAAGAACGGCTGGGCAAAGACATGAACCATCCTTTCCTATTTCTTTCAATCTATTTATACATATTTTTTGGAACTGACCGTGGACTGCCTTTTTTTTTTCTTTCTTGGAGAGGAAGCTCTTAGATACGGAAGATATTTCGCATCTAAACTGCCCCTCCCAAATACACCCACCCTTCCTTCCTTCCTTCCTTCCTTCCTTCCTTCCTTCCACCCGGGGCATACGTTCGCGTGCAACATCACCCCAAGATGAGGATGGGGTGCGGGCCCTCAAAGGGGGGGGGAACCTGCCCACACCCCGAGGTGGTGCTGTCACCGGTCTGCGGGGCACACCCAACGGTCTAGGCCTCCTCCCGGAGGCAAGGTCCCCGCCCCATGGACTCCCCTCCCCACCCTAGGTCCCGATTTCCCCCTGGCCCAGAGGCCCTGCAGCAGGGACCAACCCCCTCCCCCGCACCTCAACACCCCTCCCCAGAAGCCACATCTCTGGAGCTCATTTTTGCAAATGGGAGGGAGGGAGGGAGAAGGTGGGAAGGAAACGCGTTTCTCATTTCCCACTTGTAAAATAATGAATCCCTGATTTTTTTTTTCTTTTTTTTTTGGGGGGGTCACACCCGGCAGCACTCGGGGGGGTGGTGGTTTCCTCCTCCTGGCTCTATGCGCAGAGAAATCACTCCTGGCAGATTCGGGGGGGACCAGAGGGGATGCCATATGGGACTGGAACCATTGGACATCCTTCTGCAAGCAAGGCATGCAAGGCAAATGCCTTACCTCCATGCTCTCTCCCTGGCCCCTCAGCCAGGAGTGTGTGTTAAAGATTTCATTTCATTGATCTTGGTTTTTGGGTCACACCCGGCAGCGCTCAGGGGGCGGGTGGGGGGGGTCTACGCTCAGAGAAATCGCTCCCGGCAGGCAGGCAGGCAGGCAGGCTCAGGGGGGAAGGGAGGACCCTCGGAGATGCCTGCCATATGGGATTCGGACCGCGGGACCTCCTGCTGCATGCGAGGCGAAGCAAACGCCCCGAGCCCTGACCCATTTTCTAGATGAGGATGGTTGTTGTTGTTGTTTGGAAACGCTCCCCCTCCCGCGCCCCAGCGTCCAGCTGCAGCCGGAGGGGCAGCCGCCAGCTGGGGTGGGGGAGGGGGCCGCCCGCCGCAGCTGCAGCCGCAGGTGCGACCGCAGCTGCAACCGCAGCCTCGCAGGTGCGACCGACCGCAGCCCCGCCGCAGGTGCCGCACGGCCGGCGCAGCAGCAGAGCCGGGGCGGCCCCGGGCCCGCGCGCCGCGTACGCCGCGCCCCGCCCCGCCCCCTCCCCGCGCGGCCCGGCCCGGCCCGGCCCGGCCCGTCGGGCTAACGGCGGCGGCGCCGCGGACAAAGGCGCTTCCGGGCGCCGAGCCCGAGTGACCTTCGCTTCCATTCGCTTCGCAGCGGCTCCGGCCCCTCCGGGCGGGCGAGAGAGCGAGCAAGCGGTCCCTCCTGCCCACCCTCCGCCCTTTCTCCCACCGCGCGTCGCGGCTCTCACCATGCTGCCGCGCTACGGACGGACGGACGGACGGACGGGGTTGGGGTCGGGGTCGGGGTCGGAGCCGGAGCCACGTCCACAACCGCTGCCGCCGCTCCTGCGCCCGCACTGAGCCGCTGCCGCCGCCCCCGGCTCCTCTTAAAGGCCGGATCGCTCCCTCCGCCGGATCCCTCCGCCGCCGCGGGGCCGCGAACGAGTTCCGGCTGGCTGGCTGGTTTGACTGACTGGCGGCGGGCGGGAAGGAGCGCGGCTGGCCGCTCCCCCCCCCCTCCGCACGCCCCGCCCCTGAACGGCACTACTTGACGGCGCGGCGCGGAGGCACACGGCGGCGGCGTGGAGGCCCCAGAGCGTACGCTGATTGGCCGGTTCGTGCTGCAATGCGTCATTCGCGCTCGCGGGCCGGGGCTCGCGGGCTGGGCCTGCCGCGCTGCCGTCTTGGCAACTGCGCGGGCGGCGCGTGCTCCGCGCTCTGCCTGGAGCTTCCGGGCTCCGGGTGGCCTAGCCCGGCCGTTGGTTGGTTGGTTGGTTGGTTGGTTTGTGGGACCATGTCTTTTTTCATTCACTTTCCCCATTGCACTCTGACTAGGCTCAGGGCAATGGGGCTGAGGTCAAGGGGAAGCTTCGGGGCCCACACCATTATCCCCCTAATATTGTGAAATGATGACAGGATTCTGGCTTGTTTGAATACTCCTGACTAATAGTGTGGACTAGTTAATAGGATTCTGGCTTGGCTTAGATCTGGGTGGGAGTCTTTTTATTATTATTATCATTATTATTATTATTATTATTGGTTAATCTGGCTTGGCTTAGACCCGGTGTGAGTCTTTTTATCATCATCATCATCATCATCATGATTTTAATATCTTTACTTAAACACCTTGATTACAAATATGATTGTAGTTGGGTTTCAGTCATGTAAAGAACACCCCCCTTGGGGCCGGAGAGATAGCATGGAGGTACTGTGTTTGCCTTGCATGCAGAAGGCTGGTGGTTCAAATCCTGGCATCCCACATGGTCCCCCGAGCCTGCCAGAAGCGATTTCTGAGTGTAGAGCCAGGAGTAAAACCACTGAGTGCTGCTGGGTGTGACCCAAAAACCAAAAAACAAAACAAAAAAAAAAAAAACACAAAACCACCCCCCCTTCACCAGTGTCCCAAATCTCCCTCCTCCCCACCCCACTTGTACTCAAGACAGGCTTTCTGCTTCCCTCATTCATTCACAGTGCTATGATAGCTGTCAGTGTAGTTATTTGGGGGTGAGTCTTAAAGACCCCTTGCTCCACCTTCCCTACCTCCCTACCCATGCCGGCACTCAAACCAGGGCCGCTTACTGTAAAGCAGCTTTGCTCAGCTCGCTATATCCCGTTCTCTGGGCCACTTGCTTAGCTGGCCATCTGACCTTGGGGGGGGGGGCCTTGAATCTTGTTGTGTCCGAGGCAGGTAACAGTGGTTGAGAGATTGTGATACCTGGTTATAGAATGGGCATCCAGTGAGGAAGGAAGTACTCGTGTACCTTTGTGATGAATTCATTTGTCCTTATGGTCTCTGTACATCTTAGATTTAAATGACTATTTTAGAAGCCACTTAAGACTTCCTTAGGCCGGGCCCTGGCTCCATAATAGCTGCCTGCCTTTTAGACAGGTTGATTTGATTCCTGGCCCTAATTCCCGCATCCTGCCATCCTAATGTGAGTGCCCACAGCTAGAATGCAGTCCATGGTGAGTACCACAATCCAAAGGTGTACAAACATCACCATTCAAAACAGTGGGAATATAAAATAATATGATTACTGGTAAAACAAAACAAAACAAAACAAAACAGTATGACTGCTCCCCCCAAATGTAAAAAAAAAAAAAAAAAAAAGAATCACCACACTATCAAGCAATGCTGGGTATATGCTCAGAAGAACTAAAAGTAAGGCTGGAGCTAAGGTACTACAAGTACTGCTGGTAGGGTGCATGCTTTGCATGCAGCTGACCCAGGTTTGATCCCCAGCATTCCATATGGTCCTCTGAGCACTGGCAGGAGTGATGCCTGAGTGCAGAGCTAGGAGTAACTCCTGAGCATCATAGGATGCTCAACCCCCTCCCCCGAAAAAACCCTGAAGGGGCTGGACAGATAGCATGGAGGTAGGGTGTTTGCCCTGAATGCAGAAGGACGGTGGTTTGAATTCCGGCATCTCATATGGTCCCCTGAGTCTACCAGGAGTGATTTCTGAACATAGAGCCAGGAGTAACCCCTGAGCACTATGGGGTGTGACCCAAAAACCAAAACCAAAAAAACCTGAAGAATCTCGAGATATTTGTATTCCCAAGTTTACAGAATTATACAGAACTAAAATGTGGAAGTAGTCCATGAATAAATGGATATGCAGCGATGTAATATTACCTTAAAAAAGGATAGTCCTGTAATATGGCAACATATACAATCTAGACATTTTGCTAGGTGAAACACATTCGCCACAGAAAGATATGATTCCAAATATAGGAGGGTCTTAGAATAGGCAGAAATCACAGTTCTAGAAAGTGGAATGTGAACGAGATGAGATTGTGGGTAGAGGGTCTGGGAGATTATGTTGAATGATATGTAGTTTTAGTCCAACAATACAAAGGGGGATTGATAAATGTTAATAAATGTTTTTAATAGCACTGACTGTATGCTTAAAAATGAAAAAAATTGGGGACCAGAAAGACAGTACAGTAGGTATGCTGCTTGCTTTGTACACAGCATCAAAGCCAATTAGGGTTCGATTCATGGCACCCCATGGGGTCCCCTGAGCCCTGACTGGAGTGATCCCTAAGCACTCTTTGGTGTGGCTGAAAAACATAAAGGGGATAAATAGGTTGACTTTATATGTATTTTATCACATTGTTAAAATTTGAGGCCTTGGCCCCACTGAAAATAAGCAAGGATATACATAATCTTGACTATTAAACAAACATAAAATAATTAACTACTTACTGTGAACTTGGTTTGATTCATGTCATTGTTAATCATAGATTGAACTTACAGGGCACCAAGGAAGTGGATGACCTTAGCTCTCTACAGAGATTCCAAAAAGAGTTCCAAAAGTTGATGATGCCTACATTGATGTGATATACTTCCTGGACTATGAAAAAGCATAGTGGAACGTGTAGGCCTCAGAAAAGGCCTCAAGACCCTGCGTGTTCAAACCAGTGGACACCAGAAAACCCTCAGCACTTGGCAGAGACCCGCCTCAGGCATCACAAAGGCCAAGAGTATTACAGGTAATCTTGCTGCTCTCCTTCAGTGTCCCCAAACAGCAATGGGACATTTCAGGATCCTTCTCTAGTTGAAAGCAGTAACTACACGTAGGGGGATTCGGAAAAGGCAAGAAAGAAGAGAGACGCGAGTTCTAAATGGAAGAAACCACAGAGGCCCAGAGCCAGCAGTTGTCTGGCAGCATGAAGCAACTACCTCTGGTTAGCAGGCGCTTACTAAACTGCTCTTCCTCAAAAAGGTTTCTGCTAGAACCAGGATACTGAAAGGATCATTTTAGGCTGTGTCAAGGCTTTAACATTTCCCCCAAGAAAAATGTTAGTTTTAGCTCTTAGCTAAAACTGTCAGTTTTAGCAAGTCAGAATGTAATCACTGACTACTGAGGGGGAAGCTATGCTTCAAAATAGCTCCCTGCCCAACAGGACCAAGCCTTTCTTTCTTGGCAATGAGCATCAACCTGGAAGGCTTCAGCGGAATGTCCCCTCCTTTAGCCAACTTAGACATCTTCATCTGCCATCCAAAGTACTTTCTAGACTAGGCCAGAGATGGGCTTCTTTCTTTCAATCTTGCAAACCAACAGAAATTGAGTGAACTTTAAATTAGTATTGGCAAGCCCACAACCTTCCAAAGATGATGACTCTTCTTTAAAAATGCACAACCCCGTGCTTCTAATTATCATTGCTAATATGGTTCTATCAGGCTGACATGGGGAGACATGGGGGAATTGAGGGGATCTAACTGACTTTATTCCTCAGCTGAAAAATCTTCAGGGTTTTTACTTCTAAGTAGATACAGCTGCTTCAGAAGCTGAGCTGAAAACAGAGGCCGAAGGCCCCATTCCATTCTCCCTCAGTCAAGCAGTTCCCAACTCATAGCAAGGTGAATTGCAAGTTTCTCCTCAGAAACTTATCTTACTTACTGGAAAAACCCTATCAACAAACCTTTCTTTCAGCAAAGTCACTAAAAATAGTTCCTCTTTACACCGTAGCCCATCAGTATGCAGTGAATTTACATATGAAATTTTTAATACTGGGGAATTGCATGACAAAATGAATAATTACCTCCTCTAGAAACTTTATTTTTTAAAGGTTGATGCATCACATTTACTGAGTCCATCTTAAGATGAATGATCAGGTGCTTCCATGGCGATACATGCATTGAATCCAGGAGGGTTCTTTTTTTCATTTCTGTTTTCTAGTCAGGCGTTTTAAAACAAATATTAACTAATGAAATGCTTCTGTTCAAGAGAATCTTGTTTCCTAGGCTGCACCTCAGTAAGGCGTCTTACAGAAACTTCCTTGCTGAACTCTCCAAAACCAAAAAGGGAGAAAAAAAAAAAGTCAATGCTTACATTTAAAACCATTGTGGTTTTTGTGTATTTGAGACTCTTCCAACTTAATTTATTTATAGAGCAGTTGTCTTCCACAAGATGACATAGAGAGCAGCCCAACTTTCGCAATTGCCAGCCAAGAAGTAAAGTCTATTTCCCCTTTCTAACCAGAGAAAGCTTTAGTTTTTCTACCATCGCTCATCTTGGGAAAATAAGAGCCCAGTTCCTCATTCTGCAGAGCAAGGATAACAACAAGCCCATCCTTTGACACTTCCTTCCCGTAGCTTCTCTTGGCCTACCAGTTGTGTTGAGAATAAGGGCAGAAGACACTCGCAGAGACACAGTTGATCTCGAAGGCAGTCAGTCATAATGGGAGGGTTTCTGTGGTTGGTAACAGTGCCTTAAGGCACTGTTCAGATCAACTTTCTCTATGCCCCTAGAATGGTACTTGTGTGTGCCTACCTTGAGAACTGAGGAAATGGTAGTCAAATGGGTGTTCTCGTTCTGTTGGATCAGGAGCCCTGGTTGAAAAGGGGATACAATGTTCTCACCTAAAATGATAGAACCAAACCTTCCTGAGCTGGCATCTGCCCAGCTCGTTAGAGTGTCTTGCCTGAAGCATCCTCAGCTCAGTGGAGGGCTGAAGCATGTAGAGAAGAAGCCAAAGTCTTGACAGTGTAAATGGATGGCTACTTGTCTGCTTTGATACAGATATGCTGTCACATTCATTTGCTCACTCAAAAAAGAAAAAAAAATTGAAGTGTCACCGATGTTTTAGGTTTGCAAAATCTAGGTTTCCTGAGAATTTTCCTGAGAGTAGGCCTTTCAGTGCTAGAGCCATGAAGTCCCTCACAAGCCAGGGTCTTTGGTTACCTGAGAAATTCTGAACACCCACTCGTTCAATAAGTAGCAGTTCTAGGCTATGAAGGAGGTGAAACAAGCATAGGGAGTGTGCTATGCTGGTTCCTAAGGCCTCATCTTTGCTCAATTGCTCCTTCTACCTAGATACCCCCCTCCCATCTGAAATATTCTTCCCGCCTTTCCCACTTCCTGGCTTATTGTCTCCAAATATCATCTCCCCTAGTTCTTCCTAATCCCATTAGCCATCTTCCTTTGACTTAAAGAAAAATGGCTCTATCTGTCTCAGTCGCTCTGTCTTTGTCTCTGTCTCTCTCTGTCTCTCCCCCCACCCCCCACCTCTCTATCACATAGCATTACAATGCTTTATCGCACTATTTCTTCACAGATCAGTTGTCTCAACCTGAGACTCCCTAATCATATTTGTACTCTCACAACCTTGGTTGGTGCTGGAACATAATAAAAAAATATGTTTTGTTGATTGATGATTGAAAAGATGAATAAATGAACAGAAATAGTATTGTTGAATACATGCTTTATCACGTGGGTTTTAATAAACCCACAGAAGATTATTATGAATTGTGAGTTGCCATCAATAAAAATCTTGAGCTGGAACTCCAGAGATAGTACAAATGGGTAGAGTGCTTGCCTTGCATGCGATGCTCATGAGCCAGGTTTGACCCCTAGCATCCCATTTGGTCCCCTGAGCACCACTGCCAGGAGTAATTCCTGAGTGTAGGGCCAGCAGTAAATCCCTGAGCACTACCAGGTATAGCCCCAAACATACATAAATAGTAATAATAAATATTTTATTAAATTGTCAGCAAAATAATTCTGATCTTGTGTTATTACTTAAATCAATTTGAAGCTGCTAAATATGTACTTAATCAAAGATAATTCTCTTCTTGGAACATTTTGTCATTCTACAATAAATGTTTATACAATCTTTAATTAGATTTTTGCATTTTTTTCTGGTTTTTAGGCCATACTCAGCGATGCTCAGGAGTTATTCCTAGCTATGCACTCAGAAATTGCTCCTGGCTTAGGGGACTATACGGGGCATGGGGGATCGAACTGAGGCTTGTCCTGGATCAACCACTTGTAAGGCAAATGCCTACCGCTGCACTATCACTCCACCCTGGTTTTTGCATTTTATTCAGAAAGCATGGTTATGACCATATTAGCTTGAAGAAATTAAAAATTATAACATTAATTTTTGCAAAATTAAATTGAAAATAGTACTTTCAATTCTGAATGGTTTCACAAAAAGAAATGATACTGTGATTTGTGGTTTTATTGGCACTAACAGGAGTTACATAGAACTGTAATGTCTTGAAACAATACCACAAATTTTTCTCTTTTGTTTTTGCACCTTGGCTTGTTCCTTTTATTCTCACTTGGCTGATTTTCCAGGAAAAAAATCAAGATTCCCATTTTCATGAGTGAGAAGTCAGCATTGTAAAGTCTCTCTCTTTTCCCTGCTTTTCATTGTCTTCATTCCCCATCTATCTACCTAGCCAATATTTCTAGGTTCTGTTCATGGAACATGAAGTAAGTCATTGCTTTGAAAGAAAAAAATTTAAAGATATATATATATATATGTATGTATATGTATGTGTATATATATATATATGTGTGTATATATATATATATATATATATATATATATATATATATATATATATATATATAAATAATTTGAGGGGCACACCTGGTGACGCTCAGGGGTTACTCCTGGCTCTGTGCTCAGAAATCGCTTCTGGCTTGGGAGACCAACCATATGTTCATGGAACATGAAGTAAGTCATTGCTTTGAAAGAAAAAAATTTAAAGATATATATGTATGTATGTATATGTATGTATGTATATATATGTGTGTGTGTATATATATATAATTTGAGGGGCACACCTGGTGACGCTCAGGGGTTACTCCTGGCTCTGTGCTCAGAAATCGCTTCTGGCTTGGGAGACCAATCATATGGTAGGCCAGGGGATCAAACCGGAGCAGGCAAGGCAAACGTCTTACCCCTTGGGCCATCGCTCTGGCCTCAAAATATTTCTAAACTGGGGCCATAACCATAGTACAGAAGGGAGCGTGCTTGCCTTGCACGAAGCTGATCCAGATTCATTTCCCAACATCTCATCTGGTCCCCCAGTACTGCCAGGAGTAATTCCTGAGCACAGAGCCAGGAGTAAGCCTGGAGCATTGTCAAGTGAGGCCCCCCTAATTTGTTTTTTTCTACATTAAACCTCTGCCTGTTCATCTCACAATCCTCTGGGTCTTTGAGGAAGCAAGCAAGGGTGAAGATGAGAGGGGCGCTCTGCTTCTCTGCCTCGCTGCCTCTCTGCCTCACTGCCAAAGGACATTTAGAACCCCAACATGTATATTCAGCCGTTGTTAGTGGAGGCCCTGCTTGCTTCCCAGCAGGCTCCAGGATATTATCCATGTTATATTGTTACCCACTGCTCACTTTTGACACCAACAAATGACACCTGGTGACAGGACTTCAGGAGATGCTCAGTGTTCCCTGAGAGCACAAAGGATTAAACACTGAGAATAAAGGTCCCTAAGGAGTTTCTGTCTGGGCTGAGCACAGTAAGTACAGGACAATCACTTTTTAATGCTTGGAATTTTAAAAAATAGTACAAAAGGGTGCACTTACAGTCTTCAAGGATCTTTTAGTAAATTGGCCGATTTTTGGCAAAGAAAGTACAAGATGAGTTGAAAACATTTTGTACCAGGAAGCAAGAGGCTACTCAAAAGCTGTTGGAGAAACAAGAAAGAACTCACAAACGGGCCTAAGGTGCATACCTTCACCGAACGTAAAGTGATTTGAGCACATACATTAAATGAGTGTGTTTTTTGGTAGTACGTCAACTTTTAATAAAATAAACCAATTCATAGCAATGCTCAGAAAGAGGAGTGAGAACTTCTTGAGAAAGAGGAAGTCTACACAGGGCCTGAGTAATAATCCAGCAGGTTATACAGTTTCCCTGCATGCCATTGACCTGTGTTCCATCCCAGCCACTGCATATGGACTCAAGTCTTTTGGAATCATAAAGTTGAGTGAAGTCAATACATTTGAAGTTAGCTTGGTCTATGGCCATGTTAGCTTGTCTATGTGTTTGTGTCTTTGTTTTTGGTTTTTGGGCCACATCCAGCAGTGCTCAGGGGTTACTCCTGGCTCTGTGCTCAGAAATCAATCCTGCTGGTGGTGCTCAGGGGACCATGGGATGCCAGAGATTGAACTTGGGTCAGGTCAGGTTGGCCGAATGCAAGGCAAATGCCCACCTGCTGTATTATTATTCTGATCCCAATGGCCCTGTTTTGTTTGGTCTGAGATTTCCCATGTCTCTTCTTTGGAGATTGACAGCGATGAGTGCACTGATCACCTTTAAAAGTGGGATCATTTCCTCCCAGACTGATGCTGGCTCATACCTTCCTGTGCACTAGACCTCTGCATTCTACACTTGGTCTTATATGATGTACATCATCGACAAAGACAGCAGCATACAGTTTAGTTTGCCAGGAGAGTGCTGGATCCTGTTTCTGCAGGCATTTACCTTTCGGAGCCTTTCAGACAATAACTTAGAGATACTACGCTATGTTAACTGGGCTGGAGAGAGTCAAAAGGTTCCGCATGGTTCTCCCATCACCAGCCTCAGCCAGCTCTGTCTCTGGTTCTGAGAGACTTCTTGGAAATACTAATTCCCCTTCGATGCTGTCATTTATGTGGGTGCATGATTGCAGCAGTACAACTTGTGACAGCGAAATCCTTATGAAAGGATAAAATCTGAGTAGGTTTTCCACAGTAGGCCACCTTCCCAGAGAGTCTCTTACAGACTGAAGGCTGTTGGCCTGTTCAGGATCTGTTGCTCTGTCCAGTTCTCTAAACCTCTTGCTCTCTGTCTCTTCCCAGGCTTTTTTTTTTTTTTTTGGTTTTGGGGCCATACCCGGCGGTGTTCAGGGGTTACTCCTGGCTGTCTGCTCAGAAATAGCTCCTGGCAGGCACGGGGGACCATATTGGGACACCGGGATTCGAACCAACCACCTTTGGTCCTGATCGGCTGCTTGCAAGGCAAACGCCGCTGTGCTATCTCTCCGGGCCCTCTCCCCTGGCTATGAGAGCAGCTTGAGAGGCAGCTTGAGAGGTGGTGTGCGATGACCTATTAATCCCCAGAGAGTCCCTCAGCCATTGACAAAAGCTAAGGGCAGTTCAGACTCCCCATCAGTGACCCCATGTCTCTCACCACTGTCTAATTTGAAGAGCAAGAAGTGTTAACATTATAAAAGGAAATCGGAATTATCATTCAACTGATCGACCACCCGCACAAGACACTCTTTGATGGTTCACCGAAGTCCAGGCCTTTCCTTTAGAGTTTCTGCACTGAGCGTCAGTATTTATGAAAGAGAGTGGAGAAAAATAGATCCGAGAACAATCCAGACGTTGCACATCATAGCTGCAACAGTATAATTTGATATTAATATAAAGGGTGCATAGCGCCACTGGACAAAAACAAGTTTTATTCAGGAAAACAACAAATCAAGGAAACTCTGCAGAAAGTCATTTATAGTTCATTTGGAAATTGAATTCATAATCTTCATAAAGCCTGGTTATCTAGTGTTTTTAATAAATAAAAGTGAAAGCAAAGATAAATGAGCCTCTGTGGATCTTCTATGCTTATTACATTGTAATCATTCAAACCTGCTGAAGCAAAATTTATTTTACCCATTTCCCAAAATTTAATCCAATGAGCTTCTGGTTCTTACACAAAACCAATTCAGATTGTCAAGTGACAGCCAGAAAAAAAAAATGAACATTACTCTGGTTCTTGCTAAGTGTAAGTAACAAGGCAGCCTTTTACTTCCCACAATCTATTATTTAGATGTCAGTTCTAGCCTCATGATCTGATACTCTCACAATGGCCAGGAAGCAAAAGGCTGACCCTGTCACTAGATCTTGCCCAGCATGTTGAAAAGGATCCCAAAGCCTTTGGTCAGGGCATAAAGAGTGGCACTGCCATTTTGGTGAACCACCACCAGAACAATGCCCTTTCCATCTACCAGAGTCCCCCACATCTTTACAGAAGTGGCTGAAGGGAGCAAAGAGATGATCTTGCTCTGATGCATTCACATCCCAGCTATAAATCAGGCCAGGAGGTAGCCCCAGGAGAGGACACATGCCTTGGCAGAGGCCCAAAACCTCCAGGAGGGCCTGTTCCTGCCTTGCCAGTTCTCGGTGGGCTTTTTGGGGCCACACAGTCAGTATGGACTGCCTGCTTTCCCACCACCACCACCCCGCAGAGAACCCAGCCTGCCCCGTTGCAGTCTAAACTGGAGTTAGGCTGTGAAGGACTCAGACCTGGGAGGCAGCTTGGAGCTGCCTTGGGAACAACCTTGCAGCTGGAATTTTCCCACTGGGGTTGCTCCTGAAAGAGCCTGAGAGGGGATCCCCAGAGACCAGTCACTGCACCCTGCCTGTCTGCCTGGTTTTTAGAGGTTAGCAGAGGGAATAAGGTAAACAGAGTGGGGGAAGTGGTTAGAGCTGCCCACCAGCACCAACAGGCCTCCTTTCAACCCACCCAGTAAATTATGGGTGTCTCTCTTGGGCTCAGGGCACAGTTTAGCCCAGCAGGCCTCCAGGTGAGAAGCCTGCAGGATGGGAGCAGAGAGAAGAGCCCTGGGAGCCTGGCAGCCTGCTTAATGCGGCCACACTATGAAGCAGCTGTTGCTTCTGAGTGAGTCACTAATCCTCAGAGCCATGCCTGGTTCCTTGTTGGAGAGTGAAAGATAATCGCAGCCTCTCTCCTGGGTGAGGCCGCCAGCATGAGAGTTTGTGCCCAGAGAGAGCGGGGCACCTGGTGAAGGTTTCTTTCCCCTCCCTTCCTTCTTTCCTCCCTTCCTCCCAGGGACTCTGCGGCTTAGGACATTCAGCCTATGCCTAGGACATTCAGTCCCTCCTTACATAGGGCAATGCAGGCCTGGCTCCCAGCTGGCCTCCTCCTTCCCAGGGCTGTGGCCATGGCCAAGGCCAAGTCGAAGGGTCCTTGGAAGCAGGTGTGTCATCTGGCCGGGCTCTGCTTGTCCCTGGGGGAGCCAACCCCAACTTGATCACGAAGATGCCAGGTCAGAGCCAGAGAAGCAGACAGATCCTCCTCTGCATCTCTCTCTCTCTCTCTTTCTCTCTCGTTCTCTCTCTCCCCTCTCTCCTCTCTTCTTCTTTCTCTCCCCCACTCTCCCTCCCTCCCTTCCTGCCTCTGCTTTTACTGAAGTCAGAGCAGCAAGCTGAGAAAAAAGCCTAGATTGCCACCCCACCCCCAGCCTCCCTGCAGCCTCCCCACTACAGAGCAGCAGAGGAGATGGAGAAGAAATGGAGAGCGGCTCCAGACTCCCCCAGTCCCCAAGGCAGCTCTGCAGCCTCGTGAGCTGAGCTGGATGGCAGCCCAGACTCACCCCCACACCCCCACACCCTCGGGGGAGCTCTAGGGATGAAGGAGAGGAGATCACACCACAGGTGCAGGACTGACTACCTGTCCCCTCCCCACGGAGGACCCCTAAATTCACGGAGTCCCTCACTTCCTAGCACCCCCAGCTCGCCTCATGGGGGATTAGGGTAACAAGACTTGTTTCAGGGAGCCCAGACATTGCAAAATGATTTGTTCATGGCAGAAGAGGGAGAGGGAGGGCAGATCCCTCCTCACCAGCCAGGCGACTGAGAGGCTCTGCAGCTCTCTCCATTTCCAGTCAGAGAGTGAGTGACAGGGCTGGGATGAAGCCTGCCACCCCCAAACCTGCCAGGAGACTCCAGAACGCACCCCCTCAGTTCTGGGGCAGGTGACAGTGGGGAGCTGACTCACTGCTTTTGATTCATTCACTGTCCTTCCTGCTTTGGTCTGGCTTCAGCCCTATGAGATGAACCAATACTGAGTTTCTCACTTTCCAAACATTCCCCAAAGGCTCTGATTCTCAGGGGCTCCCGGCTGGCTGGACCAGCTCGGGGGTCTGTAGGGAGAGGAATATTGGAGTGATTCCAAACCATCTAAATCGGGGCTTCCGGAGCTGGAATCCATGAATGAGGCCCCCCAGGGGTGCAGTGTGCAGAGACATATTTTCCTCAGTCAGTTTGCACCTTTCACCAGACCCCTGCTCACACACACCCCAGAATCCCAAGACCACCCACTCTGGGATTAACTCGCATCACATTCTCAGCCTGGCTCCAGCTTCTGCTCCGTGTTGCAGCACAATGTGTGACCAAGAGAAAGAACCCAATGCTAAACACCAGGAGCTCAGAATCTTCTGGCAAACGTTTTAAAGACTCATGAATTATTGAAATGGCTAATTAAGTCACCCTGCACCAGAGAATATTTGCTTCCCCCTCCTCGTGGAGCTCACTGAGAACTTGACTTGGCTCCACAGTTGCTGAAGAGCAAGGCCAGAGCCTTTGTTCTCTCTTCCAGCAGTGGAGACGACAGAGGGACTAGGCCCTCAGTGGACACAGCAGGAGGACCTGCTCCCATTTCTCCCCCTGCAGCTTCTGCAAGCCTCATGGCTGTTTCATCAGGGCTCAACACTCAGGATTGAAGTTGGGCCTCAGCCAGGCCTGTTCCCATTCAGAATTCCTATCCAGTAGCTTGCTTTGAGTGAGTGGTTTTGGACCAAAAGCATGAGCAAACCCCAGCCAACCTCCCCTGACGCCCTCAGGCCTCTGCCCAGCACGCCCCAGGTCTGTGCCTCCTTGACCCCAGGAGAAAAACACACCTTCAAGACAACTCCGTCAGTTCACACACTTTATGTGGGACTTTTTTCTTTACTTCCTTCTTTGTTTCTTTTTTGTTCCTTCCTTCCTTCCTTCCTTTCTTCCTTCTTTCTTTTTTCTTTCTTTCCTTCTTTCTTTTTCTTTCCTTCCTTCTTTCTTTTTCTTTCCTTCCTTCTTTCTTTTTCTTTCCTTCCTTCTTTCTTTTTCCTTCCTTTCTTTCTTCCTTCCTTCCTTCCTTCCTTCCTTCCTTCCCTTCCTATCCTTCCTTCCTTCCTTCCTTCCCTCCTTCCTTCCTTCCTTCCTTCCTTCCTTCCTTCCATCCTTCCTTCCTTCTTCCTTCCTTCCTTCCTTCCTTCCTCTCCTTCTTTCTTTCTTTCTTTCTTTCTTTCTTTCTTTCTTTCTTTCTTTCCTTTCTCTTTCTTCATTTTCTTCTCCCCATGTTGCTCAGGGACTCTGTACTCAGGGATCACTTCTGGTGGTGCACCAAGGGGACCCTATTGGGATGCTAGAATCAAACCCAGGTCAGCCATGTGCAAGGCAAGTACCCAAACTGCTATACCATCTCTTCAGCACCAAAAACTTATTTTTTCTTTTTTCTTTTTCTTTTTTTGGGGGGCACACCTGGTGAAGCTCAGGGGTTACTCCTGGCTCTGTGCTCAGAAATCACTCCTGGCTGGAGGGACCCTAACGGACATGGAGGGGGGATTGACCCACGGTCAGTCCCTGGGTCAGCCACATGCATGTCTATTGCAGCTTTATCACTCCTTCCCCAATTTATTTGTTTTCTTTTTTTCTTTTCTTTTTGGGTCACACTGGCAGTGCTCAGAGGTTACTCCTGGCTCTACACTCAGAAATCACTCTTGACAGGGTCGGGGGACCATATGGCTTGCCAGGATTCAAACCATCATCCTTCTGTATCTAAGGCAAACACCCTACTGCTGTGCTATCTCTCTGGCCCCTATTGTTTTCTTTTTGTTTGTTTGTTTTTTGTTTTTTGGGTGGCACACCTGTTGGCACTCAGGGGTTACTCCTAGCTATGTGCTCAGAAATTGCTCCTGGTTTGGGGGACCATATGGGATGCAGGGGGAATTGAACTGCAGTCAGTCCTAGGTTAGTGCCACCACTCCGGGACCCCCCCCCCATTGTTTTCTTATTCTAATATATTACCACCCAGTTTCATGCCATGGTAGGTGCCAAATGAAAACTAGATTAATGGGGTCGGTGAGGTGGCGCTAGAAGTAAGGTATCTGCCTTGCAAGCGCTAGCCAAGGAACGGACCGAGGTTCTATCCCCCGGCGTCCCATATGGTCCCCCAAGCCAGGGGCGATTTCTGAGCGCATACCCAGGAGTAACCCTTGAGCATCAAATGGGTGTGGCCCAAAAAACCAAAAAAAAAAAAAAAAAAAAGGAAACTAGATTAAGAACTAAGCTTCAAGTGGAAGCAAAGATAAACAAATAGGACTACATTAAATTAAGAAGCTCTGCATTTCAAAGGAAGGTGTGGCCAAGATATAAAAACTGCCTATGAAATGCGAAAAAGTATTCACCCAATTACCCATCTGATAAGAAGTTAACATCTAAGATATATAAGGCACTGATAGAGCTTTATATAAAACATCAACCCCTCATCCAACTCCTCACTCAGTAAAATACTCTTCAGATCCATCCAGGCAGCAGCAAATTGCAGGATTTCTTTCTCTCTCTTTTTTTTTTTTTTTTTGGCTTTTTTTTGGGTTATACTCAGCAGTGCTCAGGAGTTACTCCTGGCTCTACACTCAGAAATCGCTCCTGGCAGGCTCGGGGGACCATATGGGATGCCGAGATTCGAACTACCATCCCTTCTTCATGCAAGGCAAATGCCCCTACCTCCATGCTATCTCTCCAGCCCAGGATTTTATTTTTTTCTTGCCAAATATTCTTGAACATGGTCTTTTTCCAGATTTTAGCTATTGTGAACAGTGCTATGATGAACATAGAAGTGTGAATGTCTTTTTCTGAATAAAATTTTGGGCCCTTGGAGTGGACGCCAAGAAATGGAATTGATATGTCCAATGGCAGCTCATTTCTAGTTTTTTGAGAAGTGCCCACATTTTCCCAAAAGGCTGGAGCATTTGACATTCCTCGCCAGCAGGGAATGAAGATGTTAATTCCTTTCTTACCTTCACAAAGTAAATGATTACTTTACTTTAGACAGGGGTTATGAAGATAGGACCCAGTGATTGGATACTTGGGTGGAATGGAGAGGGGGTTGTCCCGTGCACTGCCCCGTCCTTGCTGAGTGTGATCTTTGATGCTGTAACCAAACACTTGTGACCCCCTACACACAACACACACACACACACACACACACACACACACTCCACAACTACAAACAACAAAGCTAGGGAAGGGAAAATATCTCTTTCATTTATCTGAACAGAATCACTTAAGACAAATCTCCCTCCGTTCCTATTGGGGTTCATGAAGATTAACACAACATCGCACTTTGATTTTAGACCCCTGCTATCCGCTGTAAACAGGGTACTATTTTTTCTCTCCTCACATCTTTATTCATGACTGTAGCTGAATATTTTATCCTAAAGAGCACTTTGAACAAGTTTTGACTTGACTTCAGCTGGCTGTGGCCAGGATGGATTCCCATGATGGATATGCTTTTTGTAACACAGGGCAAGTAGGTGATCTTTTTCTCAGTGACAGGTCTGGTTAGTGAGCATTGTTACATCTTTAAGACCAGTGTCTCTGAGCTGCTGGGGTTGGGGCTTGATGTCTGTTGGCACCAATGACATCTGTGGGTAGGGGTGGAATATGAGAGAACTGAAGTGCCTTTAGTTAATTCAAAATTTCTCCTTCTGAGCTGTAGAGAGATAGCTACAGCAGGGAGGGTGTTCACCTTGCATGCAGCTGTTCAGGATAGAATCCGACACTTCCACGAGAATTTCCCGAGCCCTGCCAGAGTAATTTCTGAGTTACAGAGCCCAAGAGTAACTCCTGAGCACAGCCAGGTATGTCTCCACTCAATCAATCATCAATCAATCAATCAATCAGCTTCTCTTCTCTTCTCCTTAAACATTGTCCCGACTTTGGGTGAATGTTGGCCATCTTTACAGCACCACAGAGACCAGGCATCTGTGTGTGAGCAGCCTAAGTAGTTGGGGAACATCATAGTCCAGGATAAGTCCAAGGGAGTAAGCTGTACACCCAGTCATTTCATTCATTTCTAAATGGAAATGAGCTACTGGTTTGCCAGGGACCTTTTGTCTATTGGTTGTGTATGACCGTTCGAAACCCAATCTGTAGTGGTCATCTGTTCGAAAGAACCACCAAAACATTTCTGGGAAACCCAAAGGACAAGATTACCCCTGTGCACCATCTGATCTAGAGATAGAACCCCCCAACAAATGTTTATAGAATCTGATACAGGCCCAGCTTTCTTCTCTTTTCACCTAAATCTCTAGCCCCCAGGAATTAGTATGAATATCTTTGACCCACATCTTCTGCAGATGCTTTTGTCACTAAGAAACTCTTATCTTCCCTGGTGGGAACACCACATTCCAGGCCCTGAGAGGTTGCCATCCTATACTACAGAGTTGACTTCTTGTTTGTTAGGTTTTGGGATCACTCCTGATGGTGCTCAGGGTGTCGAAATCAACCCGAGGCCAGTTGTGTGCAAGCAAGTACCTTGCCCCACTGTGCTATCTCCTCTAGCCCTGAATTTCTTATCTTGAGAGATCCCCTGGATTAATAAATGTCAGGTGACCCCTTCCCTCAGTCGCTCAGAAGATTGTTTCTAGCATCCATTGACCTTTTGTCTGGAGGCTGTTTCTCTAAGCCGAGACAAAGAATTAAAATTATAGGCCCCAATCGCATTAAGCCACATATCCCCCTTTCCCCTCTGCTTTCATGGAAAACTATAATAAATCTTGCTTTGTTGGGCCTCTGCCTCCTTATTCAGTCCCTCAGCTAACCAGATCAAGACTATTCTGAAAATTAGATTAAATAATCTTATTCTATCCTTACTAGGAGTTTTGAGCGCTCGCTGACCTTTCTTGAAGAAGCAGAAACTGTCCTTGTTTTTCTTCCCCCTTGGTCTGGTGAAGATATTGTCATTTAAAAATGCAAAAATTAAAAAGGCGATAGAAAAGACTTTAGCTGTGGTCCCCCAAATTCTCTCCAGGGCCTCAGTTTCCTTTCTATAAAATTCAAGACTCAGGGCTGGAGAGATAGCATGGAGGTAGGCACTTTGCCCTTTCATGCAGAAGGACGGTGGTTCGAATCCCGGCATCCCATATGATCCCCTGTGCCTGCAGGGGCGATTTCTGAGCATAGAGCCAGGGAGTAAACAAGAGCAGTGCTCGGGTTTGTGTGAACCCCCCCCCCCCCAAAAAAAACAAAAAAAAAAAACAAAACAAAACAAAAAATTCAAGACTCGGGCCCGGAGAGATAGCACAGCAGCGTTTGCCTTGCAAGGCAGCTGATCCAGGACCCAAGGTGGTTGGTTCAAATGCCGGTGTCCCATATGGTCCCCCGTGCCTGCCAGGAAGCTATTTCTGAGCAGACAGCAGGAGTAACCCCTGAGCACCGCCGGCTGTGGCCCCAAAAAAACAAAACAAAACAAAAAAAAATTCAAAACTCAGAGTGGCGGTGGGACAAGCTCTTTTTTTTTTTTTAATTAATTTTTTTTATTTTGAAATATGAGAACAAAGATGCAAAAAAGGAGGACAAGGTAAAGTTACAGTGGAAGGACAATCACCATATCACTACTTCTCAGAAGAAGTCCCTTGCTGATATCTTAACTTTGAACTTTCAGCCAAAGAACATTAAGATAAATAAAAACAGAATCCATGTACAATTACTTTGTCCTCAAGTCCCCAGATTGTAGTACATTATTATATTTCTTAACAGCACACAAGGCCATATAAAGCCATAAAACTTAAGTAACTCCTTAAACATTAGAGGATAGTATTTTTTACATTTCCCATGTACATGCATTTAGCTTAAGTTAACCTCAATTTTAAGTGTTATGCTTTTAACTTCAAATTTTAAGTGGGTGCATTTTAAGGATTAGAGTCAAAGGAGCACAGTATAAAAACGGTGTTAGAGTGGCACATTGTTGTTTGCACTAGGCCCCACCAAAATATGAGAGGCATGGAAAGGAATAACCTAGGGCCTAAACTACAAAGAGATCCTACCCCTGAAGTTTCCTGGCATAGACCAACTCTAGGCTTCAGGCAAGTTATCGTCCGATCCAAGACATTGTAGTGCCAACACTCTTTTCACACAGTCTCTGTGTTGGTATCAGTTTCTGTATTAAAGATTCTGGAATCTGCATATCCTAAGTTGAAGTCATGATGCTGGAGTGTCTTCTCGTTTCACCTCACCATGAAAGGGCAATGCAGGAAGCCCTGTCCTGTAAGCAGGTGTTGTTAAGTCTTCTCATTGTTAAGGGAAGTCTCTTTCAGTCAGGACGATGTCTGAGCATTGGTAGGGTCTTCCGTGGTAGAGGATTGCTTCCAGGAGATGTTATAGGACAACCTCACAATTAAGGGGCAATACAGCAAGCCCTGTCCAGTAAGCAGGTCATTGCTTTTTGTTAAGTCTTCTTAGTGTTAAGGGAAGTCTTTTTTTGAGTAGATCGATGTCAGAGCAGCTGTAGGGTCTTCCCTGGTAGAGGAACTGCCTCCAGGTGATGTTATATACAACCTTGGATGTTTTGTAGATGTCTTCTCTAGATCAGGGGTGAATGGAGGAATGCCCATTTTTCTGAGGCCTGTACCAGGTCTTTCTGTCAATGTTCAGGGTGTAAGGTCTCATTGCACTACAAGATTTGTGTGTTCCCCATCTCTATTAGATAAGAACCTTATTGGTATGTATAGTATTTCTCCATTTTAGTGTGCCTAAGCAAAAAGTAATAAAGCACGTGGTGCTATCAGACTATATGGGGGCGTCAGAACTTTTCCAACAATACCCATGACTTGGCTCAAAACATAAGCATTAAACTGAGGGATTCTATCCACATCAAATTTCATATTGAGCAGTTCACAAAGAGAAGATAAAAAACATGGGGGGGATCATCACTGTATAAGAATATATTCAGCAAAAGTTATAGCGATCAAAGAAAAAACACCCATAAAATTATGAAGAGATATGTGTCCTTTTTATGCCTTTTAAAACTAGTTGGGTGGGTGTTAACTCCAGGGCACCACTTTGATCTGTGACTTAGGACTCTACAGTACTCTAAGATAGAAAAGAGTAAATGAGGAGAAATGATGGTAGGAGTTAAGGAAGTTAAAGAGAAATATGATCTTATGAAGGGGTATGCAAAAAGGGCAGAGTACAAAATGGACATTCTGCATATATAAAATCATAATCTTAATGATAGTGGGTACTATTATGTTTCTTGTGCGCGAGGGGGCCTATTGCCCCCGCGCGATTTTTAAAATATAGACTGGACGAGATTACCAGTGACTTCAGAAGCTGGGAGGCCAGAAGTTCAGGGCCCCACCCAAACCCTCCCTAAGGAGCTGAATGGCTTAAAGGGGGAAAGCCTAGGGTACCTTTCAAGCTCCACCAAGGGGCCCAACTCACCGGCTTGCCCAGGCATGTGGCCCGGGGAAAACCCTGGAGATCTGGAGCAAGGTGGTAGAGGGGTGCTGGGGTTACCCAAGTTCCCGCACCCCACTAGGCCTGGTTAGGAAGGCCTCGGCATGGAGGGAGCTCTGCCAAACCCCCTCCCCCTGCTAGGACTCCCGGTCTCCCAAGAGGGAGAGATCCCTCAAGAAGCTGGGAGGCCAGAAGCCCAGGGGCCCCAACCCAAACTCTCCCTTAAGGAGCTGAATGGTTAATGGGGGAAAGCCTAGGGTACCTTCAAGCTCCCACCAAGGGGCCCAACTCACCGTCTTGCCCAGGCCATGTGGCCCGGGGAAGCCCTGGAGATCTGGAGCAAGGTGGTAGAGGGGTGCTGGGGTTACCCCAAGTCCCGCACCCCCCCCTAGGCCTGGTTATGGGAGGCCTCCGGCATGGCCGGGGAGCCTGCCAAACCCCCTCACTGCTAGACTCCCGGCTCCCAAGAACGGGACAGCTCTTCTTTAATGGCTTTCTCTTAAACTCTAAAAATCTAGGGTATCTCCAAGAACTGTAAGTTTTCTGGATAGACTATGATTTTCTTGGTCTAAGGAAAGGGTTTTCTTTGTGATGAGAACAATTTTTCTCCCTCCTTCCTTCTAAAAAAAATAGAATAGAACAAAATAAGCTGAAGAGCCTAAGTTTGACTGATTTCTTTCTGAAATCGTTTTCTGAAATTCTGGTTTCATTTTCTGGAAATTACTGCCTGCCATTCAAAAAGCCTCTGCAGTCCTCAGCCTTGTCAGCCAGTTCATGGCTTTTATATTAGGGGTCTGGGCAATTAGGGGACCTTTTAGAGTCAATGGAGACTGAACAGTGACAAGTATAGGCATGATTGGCACATCCCCCAGGAAACTGAATTAGCCCTGCAGTCATCTCTTTTTTTTTTTTTTTTTGTTTTTTGGGCCACACCCTGTGCGCCTCAGGGGTTACTCCTGTCTATGCGCTCTCAGAGTTGCTCCTGGCTTCTTGGGGGACACTATGGGACACCGGGGGATCGAACCGCCGTCCGTCCTAGGCCTAGCGCAGGCAAGGCAGGCACCTTAACTCCAGCGCCCACCGCCCGGCCCCCCCTGCAGTCACTCTACTTAACCTCTGACGTGGACGCAGGGCTCTCTGTCCAGCAAGCCCATAATAATCCCTGTAAGGGGCCAGAACAAATAACACAGTGGGTAGGGCTTTTGCCCTTGCACGTGGCCTGACTCGAGTCCAGACCCCGGCATCCCATATGTCCCCTGAGCCAGTCAGGAGCAATTTCTAAGTGCAGAGGCCAAGAAATATCCCCTGAGCACCAGTGGGTGTGACCCCCCCTCAAAAAATAACAGTAAGGGGCTGGAGAGATAGCATGGAGGTAAGGCGTTTGCCTTTCATGCAGGAGGTCATCGGTTCGAATCCCGGTGTCTCCATATGGTCCCCCGTGCCTGCAGGAGCAATTTCTGAGCCTGGAGCCAGGAATAACCCTGAGCACTGCCGGGCTGTGCACCCCCAAAAACCACACAAAAAAAATTAAAAATAAACGGGCCCGGAGAGATAGCACAGCAGCGTTTTGCCTTGCAAGCAGCGATCCATTGACAAAGGTGGTTAGTTCGAATCTGTGATGTCCCATATGGTCCCCCGTGCCTGCCAGGAGCTATTTTCTGAGCAGACAGCCAGGAGTAACCCTGAGCACCGCTGGGTGTGCCCCCCCCCCAAAAAAAAATAACAGTAAGCACTTTGCAAGTGTCTATTACGTGCACGAAAACTATTGATCTTTCCCATTTCCAGCCCCAATCATGATATTGGCCCATACTTTCCAAATGAAAGACAGCTGTCCTGACTGGGAAGTCAGCATCAACTTTCTGTGGAAGGAAGACATATGATGCAGGAGGTGCTTTGTGCAGGGATCCCAACAGGTTCCCCTTCCCATGCGACATTGATGTGTGAGTTAGCTGCAAGTTTTGGCCCCTTTCTATGGCACTCAATGAAAAATAGAGAAATAACTAATGTTGAGCTCATAGGGCTGGGCCCAGAAGTAATTGAAACAAGTAAGGGAAAGCCCTTCGCATGGGAATAAGATGCCCCAATAGATGCATTATTATGACTAGTGATTCTCTATTAATAATGCATAAGGGACATGGCCTTTGTTGCCCTATCTATAGAAGCTAGTGAAGCCTTATAGATAATACACGCATTTTGCTTCTTCTTTGGAATCCCTGAAACCAAGATGAAAAAAATAAAAAGCCATTATGTTTTAATCATTCAAAGTAGAGTTCTATTTCTTTTCAAATAGCTCAAGTTGGAGATGTCGCGAAAGGACAGAGGTGGGGTGTTCGCCTTGCACAGACCCCAGTTTAATTCCTGGCATCCCGGTATGGTCCCCTGAGCCTGCCAGGAATGAATTCTGAGTGCAGAGCCAGTAGTAACCCCTGAGTGATGCAAGTGTGATCCCAAAACAAACAACAAATAGCTCAAGTTATTTGTTTTTTTTTAAATTATCTTTATTCTAAAACACAGTGATTACAAATATGATTGTAGTTGTATAATTACAGTCATGTAAAGAACCACCCCCCCTTCACCAGTGCAAGATTTCCCACCACCCAATTTCCCAGATCATCCCTCCTCCCCCACCCCACCCACACTTGTAGTCAAGACAGGCTTTCTAATTCCCCTTATTCATTCACATTGTTATGATAGTTTTCGGTGTAGTTATTTCTCTAACTGCACTCATCACTCTATGTGGTGAGCCTTCCATGTCATGAGCTGCACCTACCATGGGAAGATCGGGGGGAAATAAGGGTTGGGACCTGACGGTAGTAAAAGATTAGAAATGAGGGCCCGGAGAGATAGCACAGCGGTGTTTGCCTTGCAAGCAGCGATCCCAGGACCAAAGGTGGTTGGTTCGAATCCCGGCTGTGTCCCATATGGTCTCCCGTGCCTGCCCAGGAGCTATTTCTGAGCAGACAGCCAGGAGTAACCCTGAGCACTGCCCGGGCTGTGACCCAAAAACCAAAAAAAAAAAAAAAAAAAAAAAAAAAGATTAGAATGAGCTTCGTAGGGCAGTATTAAGGTCACAATACAAGATGGATATTACTGCATATATAAACTATATGCATACAATACTATCAATAGGAGACCAAGGAGAAAAAAATGTCTGTGACTGTCCCAACATAAACCCAGTGCTAGAATGGCCCACCCTCCTCATAAAGCGCATTCCTATTAATGTAGGGAGAGGTAGGGGGAAAGTCTGATGACCCCTACAGAGTCCACCTGGACTGGCGCCCAGGGAAGGCCTGGAATCCAGGGAGAAAGAGGGGGATGGCTGGGGGCCTGCCAAGCCTCCCTAGCACTCCCCAGGCTAGGAAGAAGACCTCCAGCATGGGGCCCTCCCCAAACCCCATACCTGGCAAGAGCTGGTCTCCAGAATCAAAGAGGAAATAGGAAAGCCAGATATCTGCCCGCCCTCCTCCCCATGCACCTCCCCTCTGGAGTATGGAGGGATGGGGGGAAGCCTGAGGATCCCTAAGAGTCCACCTGAACCCAACTTCTGCCGGCCATCTGAGCTGGCACCCAGGGAAAGCTCAAGTTATTTGTACTTCAATACGCTATTACACACAAAACTGCATATTACCATGAGTTATATAACATACAGATTATATTTAAATATTTTTGTTTTTGGGGGACACACCCAGCGATTGCTCAGGGGTTACTCCTGGTTTTGCTGTTACTCTGGAACCAACTATGGGATGCCAAGGATCGAACCAGGTAGGCTGTGTGCAAGGCAAATGCCCTACCTGCTATGCTATTACTCTGGTCCCTAGATTCTATTTTTTAATGTTACGTCTAAATCTTATTTTTATTTTTGGGGGGTTTGTTGTTGTTGTTGCTGTTGTTTGTTTTTGTTTTTGGGTCACACCTGGCAACACTTAGGGGTTACTCCCTGGCTCAGGCTCAGAAATCGCTCCTGGCAGGCTCGGGGGACCATATGGGATGCCGGGATTCAAACCAATGATGTTCTGCATAAAAGGCAAATGCTCTACCTTCATGCTATCTCTCCGGCCCCTAAACCTTATTTTTAAAAATAACTAAATAGCAATGGTTTTTTGTAGTGTTGGATATCAGACTTCACATGTAGGAGGTGTGTACTGAACCCTATTTTGCCCCTCAATTATATTTATTGATTGATTATTTGTTATTTGGGCCACACACAAAGATGCTTAAAAATTACTCTGTCTGCACCCAGAAATTGCTCATGGCAGTTTTTGGAGAACCATATGGATTTCAGGATTTGAACCCGGTTGGCCACATGCAAGGAAAGCACTCTCTCATCTGTGCTATCGCTACAGCCCCTCGAATTATATTTTAATATAAAAATTGCTGTCTTCAGAGGTCGCAGAGAAGAAAAATTACATTGCTAACTGAATTAGGAAGCTCTTACACTTCTGATAAAGAATGATGTGGTGGACCTCATCTCTCTCTCTCTCTCTCTCCCTCTCTCTCTCTCTCTCTCTCTCTCTCTCTCTCTCTCTCTCTCATCTCTCTCTCTCTCCTCTCTCTCTCATTCTGGTTTGGGATGGATGACCAGGATCAAAGCAATGGAGGGAGGGAAGGAAGAAGGATCGTCCCTGACTGAGGCACCAGATGGCCCAAACCAGCCCAGCAGTACTTAGTAATGCTTGCTTGGCTATTCTATTCTATTCTATTTCTCTGCCTTCCCCACTCCCCTGGAAATCAGATGGTGCAGAGACCCAGAGAACCAGGACAGATTGAGAAGAACAGTGAGTCATCAGAGTCAGGGTGTGTTCCTGTAAAACAGCAGTCCCAAGGTATGCTGTTTTGTTTTGTTTTGATTTGGTTTGGTTTGTTCTTGGTTGGGGGGCCACACTGGGTAGTGCGCAGGGTTTACTTCTAGCACTGCATTAAGACATTATCTCCTGATGTGTTCAGGAGATCGCAGAGGATGCTGGGATTGAATCCAGGTCAGTCACATGCAAGGTAAGAGTTCTGCCTCCTATTCTATTTGTTCCAGTCCAGCAATTCCAATTTAGACTTTAGAATTCAGAACCACTTTGAGAGAAAGTTTCAGCTACGTACCTGGGTATGTGATGATCCACTAAAGGGCTTTTGCTGTTAGTGTTCAATCCTGCCCTAGGGCCCTGACTACAGCCAAGTTGGATGGTAACTATCATTGGCTTGTCTTGTCTTAGGGAACAATAGCGAATCTTTCCCTACGCCCACCTGCATTCATAATTTCTATGATCCTGATGCCTAGAATAGCTTTTCTAAGCCAGGCCCCTAACTGTGCAAGGTTTCCTCTCTGGGAAGATGGAGATCTCAGAAGTGGAGAGAAGAAAGCTTTGTTCCATGCCCAAGTGAAGAAAGCAGGTAGGCTCTCAAGTTCACCAAAAGGTCATTTGAATGGGGGGGGGGAATAAAAGGAAGAGGAGGAGGAGGCATAATGCAAAGTTTAACTAAATGATTCGAGCCAACAGGAAATGTTCATGCAGATAAGAGGAACCTCTTTCAATGAACTTCTCCTGCTTGTTTCAGGAGGGATTTCAATTATCCTGAGGAAGAGCTGGACAATAATGGTGGAAAGGAGATGAATTAGGATTGAAACCTCTTGTTACTTCCCTCAGCAACTTATAAGGAGATAGAGCCTAGATGAGCATTAATCTCAAGCTACTTAGCATTGGATTGTTGAAGAAGAACCCTAATGGCAGGAGTCTCCCAAATTGGCTACACATTTGAATTTACTTCTTAAACTTTCCAAAGTCCAGGCCACACTGCAGATCAATGACATCATCCTCCTCTAGAGGTAGAAGCTAAACATTAGCAATTCTTGGAAGCTGTCCCATTGAATTCCAATGTGCAGACAGGATTGAGAGCTATTGTTTACTGGCTAAATACAAGTTGGTGGAGACATTTTAATAAATGACAAAGGAGATTAAAGGAAAAGAAATATAGTCATTATTAAGAAATGGTATAGATTATGCACCAGTAGTATCATGTGGCAATTGTTCTTATTGCCATAGACACATTAAAATGGGAAAATATTATATATAGAAAGTTCTTATCTAATAGGGATAGGAACTCATAAATTTTATTAATATAGGTGCATCTTTCACCCTGAACATTTTTCATAGTGACTTGACTTAGACCTCAGCTACATTAAACATCAAACCACCTAACCCCGAATCTTAGATTCTATCCTTGGAACCAGCACGGTTTTTCTGCACAACTAGAAATCAAACTTCCACCTGGGGAGGCCCTAATGCCACACTCTAGCACCAACTTGCTCCAAGGTAGGCTCATATGATACCCTTTGACCAAGAAACAGCAACAACTTGCTTTCCAGGGTAGGTTCCCTCCCTTATCACCTAATGGTGAGATAAAATCAGAAGATGCTTTGTGACAACCCAGCTTTTGACATAGGATCTGTGCTAAAACCAAGATCTCTAATAATAGAAGCTTGACTGTGATCAACACAATTGAGTAGAACTTTTTTCTGGATCCATAAAGAAAGAACTCAGGGCTGGACAATTAGTATGCCTAGAGCCTCTGGTTTTATGACAAGATGCTTCATGGGTAGATACATCCTGTTTTATTTTATTTTTTTTTTAGGAAAAGGGTATTTCCTTTCTAATTTCCCCAACATTTGCTGCACTTATGGAAAAATGGCCATCCTCCATTTATTATTTATTTATTTATGTATTTATTTATTTATTTATATTTTTGGCTTTTGGGTCACACCCGGCAGTGCTCAGAGGTTAATTCTGGCTCTGGGCTCAAAATCGTCCCTGACAGGCTCTGAGGACCATGTGGGATGCTAGAATTCAAACCACCATTTGTCCTGGATCAGCTGTGTGCCAGGCAAACGCCCTACCACTGTGCTATCTCTCCGGCCCAATCCCCCTTTTTATTTTATTTTATTTTTTGGTTTTGGTTTTGGTTTTTGGGCCACACCCGGCGGTGCTCAGGTGTTACTCCTGGCTATCTGCTCAGAAATAGCTCCTGGCAGGCACGGGGGACCATATGGGATGCTGGGATTCGAACCAACCACTTTAGGTCCTGGGTCGGCTGCTTGCAAGGCAAACACATCACTGTACTATCTCTCCTGGCCCCAATCCCCCTTTTTAATATTCTATTTGTATATTACTAGATAGGGGCCTCTTTCCTTTTTAATAGAACCTTGGGACATGAATTACTTTGTTTTACTTCATTCTTCTGCATTTTTCTTTCTACAAATTGAGAAAAGAAGGGGGAGAATAGAGAGCCTAAGGACTAAGTGGTCTCAGGTGCATTGATGGAGAAAAAAACTGATAATAGAATCAAGAGACCCAAATTATAACAATCCTAAACTTAAAATAGACCCTGTTATACTGGCAGGTATGGGATACACACTGGGAACTTTGGTGGAGGGTGGTCAACCACTAGTGGTGG
Source organism: Suncus etruscus (assembly GCF_024139225.1). Lineage (NCBI taxonomy): Eukaryota > Metazoa > Chordata > Mammalia > Eulipotyphla > Soricidae > Suncus > Suncus etruscus. Next base: position 12,649,355 of record NC_064859.1, read on the forward strand.
GAATGGTCCCTAATCCACTGTCACTATGCTTGAACTCCAACTGTTGAAGGACTTGTACTTCACAATGGTCTCAATAAAAATGAAAATAAATAAATAAATTTGGTTTTGGCCCATAAAAATGGCATAAATTTGTGTATCTTAGAACAGGGGTACAGAATTCTCATTTCTTTTTCTTCATAATATTTAAAAGCATTTATCAATGCCCAAGAGAACTGAAATAAAGAGTCACATTAGAAAAGAAGAAGCCGGGGCTGGAGAGATAGTATGGAGTTAAGGCGTTTGCCCTTTCATGCAGAAGGTCATTGGTTCGAATCCGGCATCCCATTATGGTCCCTTGAGCCTGGCCAGGAGCGATTTCTGAGCATAAAGCCAGGAGTAACCCCTGAGCACAGCCAGGTGTGACCCCCCCAAAAAAAAAACAAAAAACAAAAAACAAAAAAAAGAAAAGAAAGAAAGAAGCCTTGGGGCAGAGAGATAGCATGGAGTAGGGCATTTGCCTTGCATTGCAAAAGGATGGTGGTTCGAATCCTGGCATCCTATATGGTCCCCCCGAGCCTGCCAGGAGCAATTTCTGAGCATAGAGCCAAGAGTAACCTCCTGAGCTTGCGAGTGTGACCCAAAAACAAAAACAAAATAAAAATAAAAGAAAAAAGAAAAGCAAGCCAGTCCTGGAGAGAATAAAATACGAAGGTAAAGTGCTTTCCCTGGTACAAAATTGACCTAAATTTGGTCCCTGGGACCCCCTAAATGCAGAGCCAGGAGTAAGCCTTGAGCACAGCTGGTATGGCCCTAAGGAAAAATTATTTTTGTTTAAAAGGAGAAAAGTAGAGTTATAGTCAAGTAATTATTGAGTGAAGACCTTGAACTTGAGTCTGGGAGTGGGGTAGAAATCAAGGGAATCTTTTCATTATGGCTACAGCAATTTATATATTTTTGCCTCATAGAATGTTCACATTCAAGACCTAATTTTAGCTCACATCCCCCCCCCCCCCCCCCCACTCTGGGAAGTAGGCAGAGAAAGTATTATTTTTCTCTCCCACTTCCACAGATGGGAAAAACAGATCAAGAGAGTCCACTGATTTACTCAGCATTACAGAGCAAGCGAGAGGCAGGAATAAAACCAGAATTTGGTTCTTCAAAATTCCCCACTGAATCGATTTTCCTCCAAACCTTATACCTTGCTGCCCTTGAAAAGCTCTTCTGAGTGGGAAATGTTAGGAGTGATAATAAATTAAAACAAGAAGCATAGTCTGGAAGAGCAAAACCAAAGGGTTCTGCTATTGGGGGACTGGGGAATCTTGAAGAAGTGGCCAAGAGTACATATCAAGGTTGGTAGCAAAGTGCTTGACTTGGCCCTGAGAGGCCTCATAGATATTAGATGATCTGAAATGCGCTAGATTTGCCTTCAAATTTGCACTGGATTGGTGGGCACGGGTGAGGTTACGGAAAGAGCCAATATATAATTTTTAGGACAAGCCAAAATAGAAACTGGGTTTCAAGAGCCTGTGTTTGTGCCCTACTGTTTGGGGGCTCCTCTTAAGACCTATAGGTCGTGAAAATACCTAGAACTTAGTTGCCTTTGCCCAAGTTTTTGCGATTGTTGCTGTTGTTTTGATGATGCACAGAGCTTACTCCTGAGTGAGCTCAGGAGTCACTCTTGGTAGGGCTCAGGAAACCATATGTGGTGCTGGCGATCAAAAGCAGGAATTTAAACCCAGAAACCCCAGGTCTCTTTACCAGACTTTTATTTACTAAAAATAAGTTTATGAGCAAAGGAGCTTAACAGGCCAGATAGTAGAATATTTCTTAGTATAGATTCTTGCACACATTTTCTTTCTTTCTTTCTTTCTTTCTCTTCTTTCTTTCTTTCTTTCTTTCCTTTCTTTCTCTTTCTTATCTTTCTTCTCTTTCTTTCTTTCTTTCTTCTATCTTTCTTTCTTTCTTCTTCCTTCCTTCCTTCCTTCCTTCCTTCCTTCCTTCCTTCCTTCCTTCTTCCTTCCTTCCTTCCTTCCTTCCTTCCTTCCTTTCCTTTCTTTCTTTCTTTTCTTTCTTTCTTTCTTTCTTTTCTTTCTTTCTTTCCTTTACTTTCTTCTTCTTTCTTTCTTCTCTTCTTTCTCTTCCTCCTTCCTTCCTTCCCTCTTCCTTCCTTCCTTCCTTCCTTCCTTCCTTTCTTCCTTGAGTGCTACACCCTATGGTGCTCAGGGGTTACTCCTGGCTCTGTGCTCAGGAGTCATTCTGGCAGACTCCAGGGACCATGTGGGATGCCCAGATATCAAACCCCAGTCAGTTGCATGCACGGTAAGCACCCCTCACCACAGTGTTATTTGCTCTAGCCCCCCATTTTTCAGAAATCACTCCTAGCTGAGGGGACCATATGGAAATGCTGGGGATTGAACCCGCATTTGTCCTGGTTCAGCCATGTACAAGGCAAATGCCCCTACTGTTGTGGTACCCATTCCAGCCCATAAAGCCACCATTTTTGATACATGACTTGATTGGTATGAACTACCAGACCAAGATAAATCTTAGGAGAGGACAGAAAATTAAGGGTTTTTGGAAGACAAGGGAGTGATGGTGGTGGTAGAAAATGATGAAGGGGGGGTTAAAAAAAAGAAAATGATGATAGACCCCTTAATGGGGTGGGATTTAAAAAAAAAAAGAACCTGGGTCCTAGAAAGGAATGATAGTTATACCATATTGTGAAGGTACCAAATGCTACTAAGTGGCATATTTAAATATTTTTATTATATGTGCTTACCACAACCCTCTAGATTAGATAAAGATATACCCTATCACGTGAAAATGTCTGCGAAGATGCATCACATTTGCCATCCTCAACAACCAGGCTAGGAGCAATAACAAACACATTCACCTCATTCGCAAGCATGGAATTAAATCAAAGTCCTCACTTATTTCATGCTAATCTGTGCCAGAATATCAACATCTGGGAGTTGAGTCTAATCCCCCAGAACCGGAGAGATAGCACAGAGGTAAGGAGTTTGCCTTGCACGTGGCTGACCAGGACAGACCTGGGTTCAATTCTCGGCATCCCAATGGTCCCCTAAGCCTGCCAGTGTGATTTCTGAGCCTCAGAGCCAAGAGTAACCCCTGAGCACCGCTAGGTGTGGCCCAAAGACCAAAACAAACAAACAAGTCTAGTCCCAGCCTCCTGAGAGCTGAGAGACAGTGAAGCAGACCTCCAACCAACAGATCCCTTTAATTGAATGTGATAAGGGCCAAGTCTTAAATGTGCTTAGATGAGGGCATTTGAGAAACTGAGATGAAGTTTGACCATAAAAAGGACTGCCTTGAGGATGGATAGGCCAAACCCTTGAGTTGACCCAAACAATGACAGAGAATGTCTCCTGGTGAGGTCAGACGGGGTGAGAAATGCTCCAGACCAAGACATGGCGAGAAGAAAGAAAGCAATGGCCCGGGGGAGGCAGGTGAGCTACAATGATGGAGCAAGGTAGAGTGAGTCAAAGGTGACCATCAGAGAAACCTTGTCTGCTGTGTTGAGGAGCCCCCCATTGTCATCCTAAAAACTGGCAATGCTCCAAGGGAGGAGCAGCTTCTAAGAAGGCTGGTGTCTGAATAGGGAAACAGGGGCCAAGGGAGTGGATAGGTGTGATCAGCAGGACAAAGCAGAGAAGCAGGAAGAGGGCCAACCGGATCGGGCCTGTCACCAGGGGCCTTGACTTGATGCAGAAAACCTTGTTCATGTGACAAAGACCTTGAAGAATTGAGGCTGGGAGGTGGCATCCCAGCATGAAGGTGCAAGATGTGTTCATAAGTGCCAGAAGGACTGATGAAGCCAAGGATGTACTAAGAGGTGGGAGCTCTCAAGAGCTCTGGGCCTTGACAAGAGATCCCATGGCATAGCAGGTGTGGGGTGTAGAGAACCAGTGAGTGGGCTCAGGTGAGGGACTCTTGCAGACAGCGAGATGTGCTTGGACGCATCCCTGGGTGGGTGGGTGCTGAGAAGGGCTTCGGATGCCAACTGGCCTGGCGCTGCTGCTGTGGCTGGATAGTAGTACCAGTACACATGGGAGGTGATGTCCTAGCAGGAAGCCAGGGGCCAGATGTCAGAGTGGAAGAGGAGCCCGACATTCTGGGGCAGCAGGACATGGGTGCCGGGTTGCTGTTGAGGAGTGCCGAGGAGCTCGGGGTGGGTGGTACTATTATGGGGAGGGCCATAAAGCAGGTGTAGAACCTAATGTATTAAAAAAAAAAGTTTGGCCGGAGAAGTAGCATGGAAGTAAGGCATTTGCCTTGCATGCAGAAGGACGGTGGTGTCGAATTCCGCGCATCCCATATGGTCCCCCCCCCCACCCCGAGTCCTGCTAGGAGTGACTTCTGAGCAGAAAGCTGCGGGTGTGACCCCCCCCCCAAAAAAAAAGCAGCTATGGGGGATGTGAGTGGGTCAGAACCAGCATCCTGGGAAGTGCAAGTGGTAGGCGAAAGGACAGAGTGAACCGTGAGAACAGTTTGAGACTAATTCATGGGGGACAGGACAGAAGTGGATGCTCCCAGGAGCACAGGGTGCACTGGATGTGAATGAAGAGGGACTCTGTGCAATCTGCTGCATTGACTTTTCAGCCTTCGGGGCCACCCCCTCTCCTATACCTTATTATCTCTCCAACTTCCTCTACTTCTTCCCTGCCAGCAGGAAATTCAAGGTGACAGTGAGCAAGGGATATCTTTCATCTTTTGTCTATGGTTTTCGGTTTTGGTTTTTGTGCCACACCTAGTAGTACTCAAGGATGCTGGGGTCACATTGGTCCACTGTGTGCAAGACAAATGTCCTATCAGCTGTACTATGACTCCTGACCCAGCAAAGGATATCTTGAAGACCTTTATTTTTGTTTGTTCCTACTGCAGCCACACCTGGGCAGGGGCATTGGACCACACCAAGCAGGGCTCAGGGTCTGCTCAGAACTCTGTGCTCAGGGTTATTCCTGAAGGTGCACAGGGAGACCCCTGACAGGGATCAAACCAGGGTTGGTAATATGTAAGGCAAATGTCTTAACCTTAGTTAATATCACTTTATTCTCTCTCTCTCTCTCTCTTTTTTTTTTTTTTTGTGGACCATATACTGTGGTGCTCAGTGGGTACACCTGTCCTTTGTGCTCAGAGATTACTCCTAGTGGTTTTCCAGATCATCTGGGATGCCAGGGATTGAACCCAGGTTGACTGCACCTAAGGCAACAATTTATTCACTAGCTATTGCTATGCTATCTGACCACCTTTTATTTTGGGGGGGGGTGTCACACCCGGCCACACTCAGGGGGTTACTCCTGGCTCTAAAGCTCAGGAAATGCTCTGACAGGGCTCAGGGGAACTGAATATATGGGATGCCGGGATTCGAATCACCCATCCTTCTGCATGCAAGGCATATGCCCTTACCTCCATGCTATCTCTCTGGCCCCTGACCACCTTTTAATGTTTTTTTATTTTGCTTTCTTTGATTAAAATTTAGCATATACATATGTACAAATTATATAGAATTTTATCTCTATGGTTTTAAATTTTCACACCTGGAAATGTATTAAAAAACTATTGCGTAAATAGACAGATTTAAAAAAAAAACTAATTAAATGACTAAAACCCAGAACTCTGATAATACTAAATAGCTGGTGAGGTGTAAGGCAACCAAGAACTACTTACTTGGGCCAGAGTATAGCACAGCAGGTAAGGCATTTGTCTTGTATGTGGCCAATCCAAAACAGACCCAGGTTAAACCAGGTTCAATTCCCGGCATCCCATATGTTCCCCCCCTCCGAGCCTGCCAGGAAACAATTTCTGAGTGCAGAACCAGAAGGAACCCCCGAGCGCTGCCGGGTGTGCTCCCCATCTCTCACCAAGAAAATAAATAATACTTGCTCTTTATTGGCAGGAATATGAAATAGCCGCTTTGGAAGATAGTTTGATGATATCTTACAAAATGAAGCGTATTTGGGATCAGAGAGCTAGTACAGCTGGAAAGGCAAAAGCCGTGAACATGGCGGACCCAAGTTGGGCCTGGCAGCCCATATGGTCCCCTCTGCCTGACAGAAATGATAAGCCCTGAGCAATGGCTGGGTGTGGCCCTAAAATAAATAAACAAAACAAAACAATTTCTTACTGTGTATTATTTAGTAGGGAAGCCCTTTGATAGTTTCCTAATTGAGTTGAAAACTTATGTCCACACAAAAGACACACAGACCTTTCTAGAAATTTATTTGCTCTGTTCCTGATTGTCTAAGCTTGGAAGCAACCGTGGGCAGGTGCACAGATAAATAAACTGGTAGAGTCAGATAATGGAACACTGTTCAGGGATGAGATTAATGAGCTCTCAAGCATGAAATGACACAGAGGAAACGTAAATGCCAATTACTAGTGAAAGGAGCACATGTGAAAAGGCCTCACACAGCATGACTCAAGATGATGCTCCGGAAAAGCAAAACTGGAAAAACTGGGGAAGAGAGGACAAATATTTGGAGTTGGGAGACTTTCCAGAATGGTGATATTAGTCTGCCTGAGACCATGGTTGTAGGTGATATCATTATGTTTGTTTGAATCCATACAACATCAGGAGTGAGTCTTGATGTGAAAGATGGATTTTGGATGAAAAGACTGTGTAGGTTCATTGGCTGCTGTTGATTAAAAATAAAATATAGAGTCCTAGATTTAGAGGGGGGGCGGATGGTGCCTTTCTCAGCTCGTTCCTGCCTTTCTGTCCAATGGAGAAATTCACAAAACAGTCAGTTGAAGTTTCAGGAGAAATCCAGCTTTATTCCACAGCCCTCATCACCATGTGCATTTCTCACATGGCTTCTATGCTAAGATTTTCATGTAGCTTCTCCTAGCCGCCCTCCATGATTCCTGCTGTGGCTGCCCTCTCCCCTCCCCACAGGCAACAGCAGGCCCCTCTCAGCTGTGGGTGGGTCTGACCATCCAGATAAGATTAGCATATGGCATTGGGGAAGGGTAACAGGCTGCGACACATGTTCTAGGTTGGAGGGCTGCTGCTAATGGAGAACTGGGCATGGGTGTGGTAGGAGTATATGAGATTTCTCTGTATCTTTCTCAATTGTGTTATAAATCTAAAATTTCTGTCAAAAAAAAATCTTTTCTAAAAAAAAAAGTGATTCCTGGGGAGATCAAAGCAGTAGTAGAGTTAGTAGTCAAGGCAATTACCTTATACATGGCAGGCCCAGGTTCTGTCTATCTCAAGTACCCTATATGTTCCCCTGGGCCCTGGCAGGAGTAATCCCTGAGCACAGAGCATGAAATAACTCTGAGTACAGCCTGGTATGGTCTCCCACAAAATAAATAACTTAAGAAATGACTAAATAGGGGCCGGGGAGGTGGCGCTAGAGGTAAGGTTTCGCCTTGCAAGCGCTAGCCAAGGAAGGACCTCAGTTCGATCCTCTGGCGTCCCATATGGTCCCCCCAAGCCAGGGGCAATTTCTGAGCACTTAGCCAGGAGTAACCCCTGAGCATCAAATGGGTGTGGCCCAAAAATATGTTATATCCAAGAAATGACTAAATAAAAGTAAAGTGATTTCAAGTCTCATGACACCAACAATAATGCAACCGCCAGCTCCAGGGAGACTCAAAGAGCATTCAAACCATTGGTTCGAGGTTCTCCAGCTGTCGGTAGATCTGCACATTAGGGAGGCCTGGGAAGAAAGGAGGGTGACATGCCCAGCTCTCCTTTTTCTACCTGTTCACTCACTTATCATCAGACGGAGTCCCGCCTTGTGGCAGTTGCTAGTGGGGCAGGTGCAGGGTGCTAGGCATGGAGTGGGGCTCGTGTTTTTGGGAAAAGGAGGCACAGCAGCAGAGGTCAAAGAGTTAGAGGAACACACAGGTCACACAGTCCTGGCCGAGTGAGGTTGGGAGATCCTGGCAGCTGGGTTACAGAGGTGTGACACCATGGCCCTAAGAGAAACAGAATGTTCCTCTAACTGTGTACAAAACCTGCCTGGAACCCCTGGGAGAGGGCCTCCAGTAAAGATATGATGGTCTGAGCCTCAGGGAAAGTGGTGGTGGCTGGACCAGACTGGCAGTACTGGGCAGAGGCCTCGATCCAGTTTGGGTGGACTCTACAGGCTCGGCTGGTGAGAGGAGCTCATAGAAGGGGCCCCATCTTCCAGGCTCTGACCTGCAGGAACTGTTTTTATGACAAATATTCTTTCTCCTGGTTTGAGGACAGAGAACATCAACTCCTGCTTATGCAAGGTTGCAGAGTGCCAAGGGGAATATTTTTCTGGAATGTACACAGATCGGAAGGAAACACTTCAGAACAGGCTCTGAGAGGACAGGACTCTTGGTATGTCTGAGGTGTCCATCCCAGGATAGATCCTATTCCTAGAACTCATAGCTTCAGGACCTAGATTCAGGGTTATAATGTCAGGAGTCATCCCTGAGTACAGCCAGAAATAATGAATCCAGATGAGTGATTGATTACAGTGCTTAGCTCATAGTAAGTAGTCTATTAAAAATAGATTTTATTCCTTCCTCATTCCTATGTTCATCACAGCACTATATATCATAGCCAGAATCTGGAAACAACCCAAGTGCTAAACAGATGAGTGGCTAAAGAAACTGTGGTGCATCTATACAATGAAATACTATGCAGCTATTAGGAAAAATGAAATTATGAAATTTGCTTATCTAGATGAACATGGAGATTATTGTGCTCATTAAAATGAGTCGGAGAGGGGGGTAGACATAGAATGATCTCACTCATTTGTGAGATATAAGAAAAATAAAAAAAACAGTATGGTAATATCTAAAGACAATGGAGATGAGGGCCAAGAGGACCAGTCCATAGGAGGAAACTTGCCACAACAAGTGGTGAATAGAGTTAGGGCAGAGAAGGGTCCACTGTGAAAAGGACAGTTGGAACTGATAACTCTGGACAAGAAAGGGGATAAAGTGATATGCATGGTATCCCTTCATTAACAATTGTGCAAATCACAGTGTCAAAAAGGAAAGCAAGAGAAGTAAAATGTGTGACCCAGAGACAGGCAGTAGGGTGTGGGGTTGTGGGAGGAAAACTGGAGACATTGATGGTAAAAAATGTGCACAGGTGAAGGGTGGTATACTTTCTATAATTGAAACTCAATCATGAACAATTGCATATCCACCATGCTTTAAAAAAATGTAGTTTTGGGGCTGGAGAGATAGCATGGAGGTAAGGTGTTTGCCTTTCATGCAGAAGGTCATCAGTTCGAATCCCGGAGTCCCATATGGTCCCCCGTGCCTGCCAGGAGCAATTTCTGAGCATGGAGCCAGGAGTATCCCCTGAGCACTGCTGGGTGTGACCCAAAAACCACAAAAAAAATGTAGTTTTAATCAGGCCCTGGAGATAGCTCAGGGCTTTGAACCTAAGTTCAGTTCCAAGCACTCCATCTCCCACCATCTCACTACCACCACTGCAGTAGCCCTGGCCCCCAGTTCACTGAGTCTGAGCTGTCCTGCCCTTTTTACTAAAAATCATTAAGAGAAACCCCAGGTTCCCTTAAACACAGCTCGGAAGCACCCCATCCTCTGCAACAATTATTTAAAAATATATAACTTGGGCCTGGAGCAATAGCAGAGGGAGAGGATGTTTGCCTTGCACACGGCTGATCAGGGATTCAATCCTCGGTATCCCATATGGTACCCGAACTCACCAGGAGTGATTTCTGAGCACAGAGCCAGGAGTAACCACTGAGTGCTACCAGGTGTGGCCCCAAAACAAAACAAAAAAACAAAACAAAATCAATTATTAAAAATAAAAATATGAGGGGCCAGTGAGGTGACGCTAGAGGTAAGGTGTCTGCCTTGCAAGCTCTAGCCAAGGAAGGACCGCGGTTCGATCCCCCAGCATCCCATATGGTCTCCTCCAAGCCAGGGGCAATTTCTGAGCGCTTAGCCAGGAGTAACGCCTGAGCATCAAATGGGCGTGGCCCCCAAAAAAACAAAAAACAAAAATAATCCTAAAAAAAAAAATATGGGCCAGAGAGCTAGCATGGAGGTAGGGCGTTTGCCTTGCATGCAGAAGGATGGTGGTTCGAATCTCAGCATCCCATATCATCCCTGGGCCTGCCAGGAGCAATTTCTGAGCACAGAGCCGGGAGTGTAACTCCTGAGCGCTGCTGGGTGTGACCCCCCCCAAATAAATAAAAATATAAAACTCCACAGAGATGAGTAGAAGTTGCTTTCATTTATTTATTTATTTATTTATTTATTTATTTATTTATTTATTATTTATTTTTGGGGGGGTCACACCCGGCAGTGGTCAAGGGTTACTCCTGGCTCTTTGCTCAGAAATCGCTCCTGGCAGGCTCGGGGGACCATATGGGATGTTGGGATTCGAACCACCATCCTTCTGCATGCAAGGCAAACACCCTACTTTCATGCTATCTCTTTGGTCCCTAGAACTCGCTTTTATAGCCGAGAAAACAGGCGCAGCTGATTTCCCACCCTCAGAAGCTCCATGCTTGGATTGGATCAGACACCAGCTCTCCAGCTGTGCTCCTCCCAGTTTCTATTCCAAGTCACAGAAGCCTCCACATAATCCGCCTACCAGTGAGTCTGGCCAGGCACTTGGTTCCCTGGGAAAAGTACCCTAAAATACTTGTTTCTCTTTTGTTTTCTGTGGGTTTTTTGCTTATTTGTTTATATTATAATTTGATAACACCTACCTGTGCTCAGAGGTTACTTACTCCTGGCTCTGCACTCAGAAATCACTCCTGGAGGTGCTTGAGGGGACCATATGGAATGCCAAGGATTGGAACTTGGGCCATGTTTGCAAGGCAAACATGCTTCCCACTGTGCCATCTCTCTAGCCTCAAATTCATTGATTTCTAATAAGATATTTTAAGATGCAATCTACTTTCTTACCATATTCTTTCTAGAGAACTGAAGCATGTTTTTTCCCACCTAACCATGCACCTGACTATTGAGTCAATGTTTGCTTAGGAAGTCAGGGAAAATCCTTAAAGTCCTCATCTGGGAGAAACCAGCTTCAGTATTCATCTTTTTGGGGGGAAGAGTTGGAAGGGTGGGTCCACACCCAGAGATGCTTAGGGGTTACTCCTGGCTCTGTGCTCTAAAATTGCTCCTGCAGGTGCCAGGGACAATATGGGATACCAGGAATCGAACCCGGGTCCTGTCCCCAGGTGGCTGCATGCAAGGCAAACACCCTACCACTGTGCTATGGCTCTCCAGCCCCTTCATCTCTTATTTCCCCCCAGTTCACACTTTGGTCTGGGAGAAAGCGGAGCCAAGTCCCACTGCCTTCTAGCACAAGACCCAGGAGCACAGGACATAAGCACATGGGGTATGAGTCCCTCCCTCCTTTCATGTATATGTCTCCCCAGTTCTGTCTGTTGGCACAGCCCCCTCAAGAGGCAGCTCTAGGTAGTTCCAGCAATGTAGGTTTGTGACTGTGTCATGGGGTGTGTGTGTGTTTGAGAGGGGATTTGATCACGATGTGCTGCTGATGGGCTCATTCCTTCAATGATTCTGGTAGGAAAAAACACTGACAAAATTCTCTATCCTCAGGTCTGAACATCTCCCACACTCGAGCCATTGGTTCCCCAGAGACAAAAACCCAGTGTGGGCCAAGGGGGATGGCAAGACCAGGTAGTAATCTTGAACCCCTATAGGACGGCACATCCTCTTCAAGTGCTCTCCCTGAACAGGTGCTGCCACTAGAGATTTCCGAGTCCCCTTGGGAGAGATATTTGTACCACCCTCGACTTGAATATCCTAGCCTTCTGCCCCAATTGAGCAAGAGTCTGATGAAAGCCTCCTAGAAGATATTCTCTTCTGAGGTAGCTTGAGTTTTTAGCTTGAATCAGGCTGGGAGCTGAATGTACAATTCTTATTGATATCCCAGGCCCCTCTGCTGCAGACCCAGTAATTCTTCCAACACTCTGAGTCTTCAGAGGAGTCCTAGTCCTCACCTTGGGCAGATGTGATGGCTCATGGAGCAGAAGATTACCTCTCTGAAGTCCAGCCTCTAAGTCATTAGACCACATTATGGTCTCCATGTATCCATGAGGAAGTCCGTGGGTTTTTTCGGGGGGGGGGGGAGTAACACCTGGTGGCACTCAGGAGTTACTCCTGGCTCTGCATTCAGAAATCGCTCTGGCAGGCACAGGGGACCATATGAAATGCCAGGATTCGAACCACTGTCTGTCTGAATCGGCTGCATGCAGTGGCAAACCCCTCCTGCTGTCGCTATCTCTCCAGCCCCAGAAATCTGGTTTTTAAAGATTGCTTTCTTTGTCAGAGAACCCATATCTCTGAACTACAAGGTTCTGCACTGTCCCCACTTTGGGGGGGGTAGATTAAGGCTGTATGGGGGGTTGTCTCTCAAGGTCAAGAGGGACCCTCTTACTGATTCTTGGCCATCAGACATTAGTGTGAAAGTATAAGTTATGGTACTAACTCTAGGCGGCCATTCTCAGGGGTTACCTGGGTCACAGGGTGGTGTGGGGGCCTCTAGGCTGTCCAGTGATGCTCACAGAACCCTTGCAGGATCAAATTGGGCTGACACCTGGCAGAGGTCAGAGGTTATTTCTAGCTCTGCACTCAGGGGGTCCAAGCCTTAAGGTGCTCAGAAAGATTATGTGGGATGCTAAGGATCAAACGCAGGTTGACCATATCCAAGGCAAATGCACTCCCCACCTCAACTATCGCTCCAGCCCCTCTTTGGGTATTTTTTCTGCCAAAACTCAGACATGAGTCTGAGGGTTCAGAATGAGGCTATGCCGATGGTCAGCGACATCCTAAGGCCCAGTGGCCAAGCTGCCATTCTGGTCTTGGGAGAAGTGTTTCTGGCATCTTGACTGGGAAATGTGTTCAAAATCTTTGGGGTGGTAGCAGAGCATATGTGTAGCTCTTGTCCTCTGTGATGCTGGTCCATCACTGTTGAACAGCAGCAGGACCCAGGTGCTGGGCACAGAGCCTGGAGCAGGAGAGCAAGAGCAAGGCTGAATGCAGATGAGGGAGAGGCAAGGGATTTGGTTGGGCCTAGCAAAGACTGGTAGGAATCTACTCAACAGCAAGGAGATGAGATCAGGGGCCAGACCTGCACCAAGGCTGGAGAGGGTGTGTCTTAAAACAGCACACATGGAAAACAGAAGCAGCCAGTCAAGTGTTAGAGTTGGGGGAAGGAGAATTTAAAACAAAATAAAAAATAGTAGGGGAAAAATGGTGTGTGGGGAGGATCATCCCCGACCAGTGCTCTGGGCTTACTCCCGACTCCAAGTGCTCAGGGATCACTGCTTTATTACTGGGGGAATCATATGAAATGCCAGGATTAAGTCAGTATTGTCTACATGCAAAGCAAGTGCTATCATTCCATCCCAGGTATGAATATTCTTATTAAATAGTATATAGTATAACAGTTTTTTTGGGGGGGGTTGGTTGTTTTTTGTTTGTTTGTTTTGGGGCCACATCCAGTGACACTCAGGGTTTACCTCCTGGTTGTGTGCTCAGGAATCGCTCCTGGGCTTGGGGGTACCATATGGGATGCCGGGGATTGAATCACGGTCCATCCTAGGACAGTGGCGTGCAAGGCAAATGCCCTACCTCTGTTGCCACCACTCCAGCTCGTATAGTATACCATTTTATTATTCAATTGAACACCTTCAAAATAGTTAAAATGATAAATTTCTTTATGTATAGTTTAATCACAAAAATAATACTATAAAAAGAAGACAAATTATAAAACTAATGTTTTTTCTTCAGAAAGTTTCTAAGAGAAAAAGGGCCTGCAAATAATTCAAGAGGAAGAAAAAGAAATAAAATAAATACTTTAGACTACATCAAAATTTTGAAATTCTTTTTTGGGGGGTCACACCTGACAGTGCTCAGGGGTTTGGTTAGTCCTGGCGTCTATGCTCAGAAATCACTCCTGGCAGGCTCGGGGGACCATATGGGTGCCCAGGATTCGAAACTGATGATCTTTCTGCATGAAAGGCAAATGCCTTACCTCACATGCTATCTCTCCGGCCCCAATTTTGAATTTCTGTTTCTCTAAAAGACCTGAAAGATGTCCCAAAATTTTCCTCCCACATTCCCCTTGGGTGGAGGAACTCTGTTCTTCTCTCTCTCTTTCTCTCCTCACTCTCATTCCCTTCCTTTTTTCCTTTTAAAAGAAAAGAAAAAAAAGACACTGAAAAGGGGTCCAAGAGATAGTACAGTGAGTAAGTTCTTCCCTTGAAGACAGCTGAATTGGAATCAATCTCCCACACCCCTTATGGTTTCTTGAACCCACCACGAGTGATCCCTGAGTTTTAGAGTCAAATACAGTCAATGTGACCCAAAAAGAAACTAAAAAAGACACTAATATAAACATGTAAACGAAACATGAAAAGTTACCCAAAAGTATGCCTGATAGAGAAGATTCTAGACACTAAAAAAATCTTACACATGATAATAAACATGGGCTCCCCCCAAAATATATAGATAGATGGCAGTTAATTTACTTTTAAAATATACCCAACATAATTAAACTTAATTGGAACCACAATGAGAACGTTTTCTTTTGTTTTTTGTTTTTTTGTTCTTGGTTTTTGGGTCACAACCCAGCAGTGCTCAGGGGTTACTCCTGGCTCTAATGCTCAGAAATTGGCTCCTGGCTAGGCTCAGGGTGATCATAGGAATGCCAGGATACGAACTACTGTCCTTCTGCATACAAGGCAAATGCCCTACCTCCATGCTATATCTCTAGCCCCTTGTTTTTTTGTTTGTTTTTTGTCACAGTGAGAACTCTATATGCCTTCTAGATTGACTAAATCACAACTTTCCAGTGAGGTTTTTACAAGGTAGAGGAATGAACTGGAGCAGATTGAGCTGAGGGGGTATGAGGAGAGAGGGGAAATGGTACACCCACAAAAATAGTTGACCCCTATGATATGAATAAGCCTGTCCCCTCTTCTATGTACCATGTTGAGATATTTACCTGAGGAAAATGAAGGCACAAAACCACAAAAGACCTATAACTGAATATGCATAGTAACTTTATCTGTGCCCACCAGAAACTGAAAACAATTCTGGGGGCTGAAAAACAGAGTACAGTGACCTGGGTTTGATCCCTGGCACCTCATATAGTAGGAAATCCCCTGCAGGAGTGATCCCTAAGTGCAGATCCAGAAGTAACCCTTAGGTGCCACCAGTTATATGGCTCTCCATCCTCAAGAAAAACAAATTATCTGATAAATATGTTTTAATATACTCATATCATAGAATATTACTCAGCAGGAAAATGGAACAAACTATTGATATTACAAGTAGTAACAGGTATAATTCAGAATAATTCTGCTGAAAGAAGGCAGCCTCCACCAGCCTTTACTGTTCCCATAGATCAAATCCAACACAAAAGGCAACATAATCTACAGGAACAAATCAGATAATTGGTGGCCTAGGAACAGGGCAGGGACCAGGGTGGAGTACAAAGGGCAATAGGAAAGCTTTGGGAGTGATGGGGACAGTCACTATCTAAATTGCAGCAATGATTGTATGATAAACAGGGCAAAAACCCATCAAATAATTATTTCAATTTATAATGTTAATAGCATGTTAATGATAATGCAAGAAAATATTTGAAAAAAAAAAAAAAAAGCATGGCTTTTCCATGATGGTAGCTTAGGGTGTTGGGCTCTGGAGGTCTGAGGTTGGAATTGAAGATCTTTGGATGACTTAGTAGCTGCCCACCTTTGCCTCACCTTGAGATTTTTTGTTTGTTTGTTTTTTGGGCCACACCCAGTGACGCTCAGGGGTTACTCCTGGCTATGTGCTCAGAAATCGCTCCTGGCTTTGGGACCGTATGGGATGCCAGGGGATCAAACCGCTTGTCCATCCAAGTACAGATAGCGATAGTGTGGTGCTGTTGCCACCTGGTATTGTAAAGGGCTTGTACCAGCAGCTGAGGAATAGCAAACATTAGCAATATGCATCAACATCCTTGGTAACAGCTGAGGAAACCAAGCAGATGAGCAGTCAGTGGGGAATGGGCATCTGGTGATGGAAAAATGGGCAGGTATTTTATGTTCAGAGAAGTCCATGAAAAAATGTTTTTATGATATGTATATAATACAAAGATATGGAAAAGCCTGGTTGTTTTGAGATTGATTGGTATTCACAATCTGACTTTTGATGCTTTTACAACCAACTTTTTACTGTGTCTGAGCAAAAATAACTATCACTTTAATAAGGTTCTCATCTGGGGTTCCCACCTCTGGCAGTAAACTGTAGAACAAAACTTTTGTAGCTTTTCTCATTTTTTTTTTTTTTGATTTTTGGGCCACACCCGGTAACGCTCTAGGGGTTACTCCTGGCTATGTGCTCAGAAGTTGCTTCTGGCTTGGGGGACCATATGGGGACACCGGGGGATCGAACCGCGGTCCGTCCAAGGCTAGCGCAGGCAAGGCAGGCACCTTACCTTTAGCGCCACCGCCCGGGGCCCCTCATTTTTTCTTTTTTTTGTTTTGAACAGAAAGGATTAGAATTGTAAGATAACACCCAGCTATTAACCCAAAACAAAGCATTCCTCATCTTCCTCATTCCTTAAAACCTATTCTTTGATAAGTAAAAGCCCACCTATATACAGACTTTTGTCTCTCTCTCAACTTTCTCCCTCCTAGTAAATTTAGAATGGTTTAATAAAGAGGGCCGGCGAGGTGGCACTAGAGGTAAGGTGTCTGCCTTGCAAAGCGCTAGCCAAGGAAGGACCACGGTTCAATCTCCCGGCGTTCCCATATGGTCCCCGCCCCCAAGCCAGGGGCAATTTCTGAGCCCTTAGCCAGGAGTAACCCCTGAGCATCAAACGGGTATGGCCAAAAAAAATCATTTGCTTTCATCAGAATGGTTTAATAAAGACAGAGCAGTTTTGGTTTGACTCACTCAGAGATACCACTAGGGAGAAGCAATTGACTCCATGGGCTCTCTCCTAACTGGCTTGCTTTATTAATCCTTTGCCGCTACCCTGCTTCTTCAGACCTGTCCACCTGGGGTTGGAGCTGCAGTCTCACATCATGAGAACTTATTATACGGGCAGAAAGTCATAACCCAAAGTGTAGCAAATAAACTCTGTGGGAGAGTTTAACCAGGTGGACAAACCCTGGTGAGCACACGATGTGAGCACTTCAGCAGGCTCAGTGGGGACCATAGCATACATGCTCAGGTACTGTGTCTGAATGGAGAGAACTTCAATGAGTAGCAGCACCAGGCACGCTAGTCCTGGTCTTCACAGTCAAAGAGGGAAAGAGGGTAGCTGGAACAATAGTACAGTGGTGAAGATATTTGCTCTGCCTGCACTTGACCAGGGTTTGAAGGCCTGGCATCCATATGGTCCCCTAAGTGCGAGCCAGGGCTAGCCCCTAAGTATAGCTAGATGTGGCCCCAAGCCAAAAACATAACAAAAAAAGGGGGAAGGGGAAAAAACAAAGACTGAATGTGATAGACAAATGCTAATTCTCTCTGTCTCTCCTTCCTTCCTTCCTTCCTTGCTTCCTTCCTTCCTTTCCTTCCTTCCTCTTCCTTCCTTCCTCTCCTCCCTCCCTCCTTCCTTTCTCCCTTCTCCTTCCTCCCTCCCTCCCTTCCTTCCTCCCTTCCTCCCTCTCTACCTCCCTTTCTTCTTCCTTCCTTCCTCCTTTCCTCCCTCCCTCTCCTTCCTTCCTTCCTTCCTTCCTCCCTCCTTTCCTTTCTTCCTCTCCTTCCTCCCTTCCTCCTTCCTCCCTCCTCCCTTCCTACCTCCCTACCTCCCTTTCTTCCTGCCTCCCTTCCTCCCTTCCTTCCTTCCTTCCTTCCTTCCTTCCTTCCTTCCTTCCTCCCTCCTTCCCTCCTTCCTTCCTCCCTCCTTCCCTCCCTGCCTCCCTCCCTCCCTACCTTCCTCCCTTCCTCCCTTTCTTCCTCCCTTTCTCTCCTCCTCCCTTCCTTCCTTCCTTCTTCCCTCCTTTCTTCCTCCCTCCTTCCCTCCCTGCCTCCCTCCCTCCCTTCCTTCCTCCCTTCCTCCCTTTCTTCCTCCCTTTCTTCCTCCCTCCCTCCCTTCCTTTCTTCCTTCCTTCCTTCCTTCCTTCCTTCCTTCCTTCCTAATTAATGTGGCAGGCAGCTATAAATAAGGCATAGACTCTAAATTCACAGAACATACCTTCTGCTTTGAGAGATAATAAATACCCATCCAGGAACTAGAAAAGAGGGCACACACTGGGGAGAAAATATTTACAAAGGTTGTATCTGAAATGTAAAACAAAATATACAGAGAGTTCTTAAAAAAACCAACAGTAAGAAAGCAAACAACTCATAAATTGGACAAAAGAGCTGAGGAGATAGCAACCTCATCACAGAGTATACAAATGAAAACAAGTATAAAAAGATGCGCAACACACTTGCACACTTGAACACAGCCAGCCTCGTTGAATCCTCACTGCCTATGGTCCCCAAGCTCCACCAGGAGTCATCCCTGAGCACAGAACCAGGAGTAAGCCCTAAGCACAGTTGGGTATGAACCCCCCAAAATGCCCAACAATAGGTGGCTTTAAGGGAATGCAAATTAAAACAACAAGAATTTGGGGCTAGAGCGGTGGTGCTAGTGGTAAGGGTGTCTGCCTTGCAAGCGCTAGCCTAGGACAAACCTCAGTTTGATCCTCCAGCATCCCATTTGGTCCCCCCAAGCCAGGAGCGATTTCTGAGGCACATAGCCAGGAGTAACCACTGAGCATCAATGGGTGTGACTCCCAGAGAACAAAACCAGAAAAAAACAAAACAAACAAAAACAACAAGGATTTGGGCCAAGTACCTTTTAGAACGCTCAAAATCCTTGAAACATGGAGAACACTAACAGACCAATGGGCTTCAAGCATTGGAACCAGAAATAGCCTAGGAGGCCAGTGTGGTTAGCAGATTTATATAGGTTGAAAACCACTAGGTCTCTACCTCGTATTAACTGGATTATAATTATAACATTTATAGGTGCCCCAGTTCACAGGTGTGAAAGGGGTTGACTATGTTAAAGGATCACTTCTCTTTTTTTTAAGTACCACTTCTGACAGTGCTCAATGGACTATATACAATGCTGAGGATGAACTAGGGTTGGCCACATGCAAGTGCCTTACTCCTCTTCTGTCTCCCCAGCCCCCTGATCTTTTTTAGAACACCATATAGTCATTACTTTCCAGTTGACATGTAAGGGGTGAGATTCTCTTGAGCCAGTGTAGGTCTCTGACTGCCTTCTTTAGAAGGTAAAGGTGAGAAGTGAAGCTACTTGCATTTCCAAGACTAAGGCATCAAAATGTCATGATGCCTTTCTGGAGAGACTTATATTAGAGAATTAGCTACAAGGTTGTGAGGAGGCCTGGGGCCCCAAGCTGGTCCAACTGGGATTCAAATAGCATTAACAATCACACAAGGTAAGGAAGACTCTGAGACAGCTTTAGTTCTACCTGAACCATTTTTTGGCTGATAGTTACATGAGAAACTCTGAGCCAGTAGGCCCTAGTTGATGGGGGGGTAGAAAGATAGGGCAGTGGCTAAGAGATTTTCCTCACCTGCGGCTAATCAGGGTTCAATACCCACATGCATTTAGTTTTGCAAACAATGCCCAGGAATGATCCCTGAATACAGAACTAGGAATAAATTCTGAGCACAGTAGGCTGTGCCCCTCACCCCAAGAATCAAAGAAAGCTGAAAATGAAGAAAGCTGGACATATGTTGCATCAAAAGTGACTTTGCTAGCTAAAGAAAATGGGCAGACATCTTGGGCAGTGAGAATGGGGAAACCCAGGGTCTACAACATAGAAGTCCCCCTAAAGCTTTATATCTGACCAAATTCTTGAGTTGGTCATCTGGCCCGAAGCTTTTGGTCACTCAAAAAGGAGAATATTGGGTTTGTTTGTTTTTAGTTTGGGGACCACACTTGGTGGCACTCAGCAGTTTCTTCCTGACTCTGTGTTCAGAAATCACTCCTGGCAAACTCAGGGGACCGTATGGGATGCAGAGGATCAAAATCCAGTTTGAACTCCATGCAAGGCAAACACCCTCCCCATTCTGCTATTGCTCTGGTTCCACTAAGAGGAAATATTGGAAAGAGATCTCTGTTCTAGCATCGTACTTGCCCTTGCATGTAACCCCAACCTGGGTTTCATCCCCAACTTCTATAAGGTCCCCCATGCCCACCAACAGTGATCCCTGAGGGCAGAGCCAGGAGTAATCTCTGAGCACTGCCAGGTGTGGCCCAAAAAGAATAACCAAACCAAGAGATCTGTGTTCCTCCGGCTGCCTCGAGACTGCTCAGGAAGGCAGAGGAATGTTACCTGTCCTGGACAGAGGTGCAGAGTCACAGAGAGAGGGTGGGGAACCCATTTCTTCCCTCCTCCCTCTTGCCTCCTGCCTTCCTGATTCAACTGGCTCCATTTTCTTACCAGCAGAGAGAAATGACAAAGAGGATTTCCCTTGAAACTTGGCCACAGAGCTCGGGCTTTTATTAGTATGCAGTAAAAACAGCTGTGACCTTGGTAACAAATAAATGAAATCCTGGTTGGCTTGGAGTTTAGCTCGTGGCATTTCTAAGTTCTCTGATGGGGTGATTTACTTTCCTTCTCTGCTTTAAACCCAGTATCTCCAGCAGCTGACCTTCCAGTGCCTGTCATTTCTCTTCCCTCAAAGATACACTCCACAGACATACCCGAAATGGTCCTAGCAAAGATCCTTGGCATTAACTGTGTTCTTGACTCGCTTCCCTCTCAAGAGCTTGGACCATGAGAGTTGTGACTCAGACACAGATCTGGGGGGACCATCCTGACTGTGTGAGACCCAGTCCCTTAATTTCCCACCTGTCAAATAAAAGATAATGTCACGTTAGTGGAGGGGCAACTGCTCCCTAAAACTATAATTTTATTCCTAAGTATTCATTTAGGAGAAATGGCTCGCAGTACAGTGCTCTGGAAACCTGTGATCTCAGTCAATGGACAGGGGTATTCAATTGGTAGGGCTCAAGAATGCAGAGTGAGGGGCCAGAGAGATAGCACAGTGGTAGGGCATTTGCCTTGCAAGCAGCCAATTCAGGAAGGGCAGTGGTTCAAATCCCAGCATCCCATATGGTTCCCCCCAAGCCTGTCAGAGCGATTTCTGAGGGCAAGAGCCAGGAGTAACCCCCTGAGCGATACCCGAGTGACCCCCCCAAAAATAAACAAGAAAAATAAAGAATGCAGAGTGATTAGCACTGCATGGGGTCAGGGTGTACCTGGACCAGCCAAACAATGCCCAGGGGCTTCCAATGATGTTCAGGGATCTCCCACCCTCTGAGTAGTCCATCTCACTCACTTTCAGGAACTGAAGGCCCCAGTGGAGAGCAGAATGCAGACCCTGTACCCCAAGACTTCTAATCTACTAGAAGAGATCAGACATATTTAGATCAACTGCCAGATAAAGGCTGATGAAGGAGGACCAGTCCAGGAGAGGAAGCTTGCCACAAAGAGTGGTGAGTGCAAGTAGAGTAGAGAAAGAATGACTATATGGTATTCCAAAGTTCAGGGGGCTCGAGAGAGAGAATAGGGGTGAGGCGTTTGCACTGCATGTGGTCAACCCTGATTCAGCCCCAGCACTGCAGATAGTCCCTTGAGCACTGTCAGAAGTGATCCCTGAGCAGGAATCCACCCTTTCACACCACACCTGTGAACTAGGACACCTAGGATGTTATAATCCAGTTATAATCCAGGTGACAGACCAGTGGTTTTCAACCTTTCCACATCTTCTGAAAATTAACCTTGAACAATTTTGTAACCATAGTGCTTAAATAAAGTAGTTATATAACTAACTGAAAGTTAAACTCAAAAAATATCTATATAATGGTGTGACCAGTAAAGAAGATTGCTGGGAGGGGCTGGCATTTTTTTCCTGCACACAAGGAAAGAGGCAAATGTCAAGTCAGGTCAGACAAGAGTCACCTCAATTTAATGTGTAGCCAAATCTGCAAGATAAAATATATCATTCCGTTACGATGGTATGATATTGAAAAGCCATGGTATGTTTATTCTCTGAAACTGCTCTGGAGTAGATTGTATTATTATTGAGAAATGTTTGTTCCCTCCTGTACATATCATCCCTGGGGTTCCTCCCATCAGCACCAGCCAAATGACTTCATCTCCCAGAGGATGGGACCATCTGAGAGTCACCAAGTAGATAGCATTGTTTTGAGTCTCTGCTGCTAGCTAGGCTTTCCCAGAGAGGTCCTGCCACCTTAACTAGGCTGACAATGAAAAACACACAGACCAGAGTAAGAGAGAGTCATGTAAAATGAGTGAGAAATAACCATTTGTGATCAGAGAGAGCTGTAAAAGAGCAAAAATATGGTCTGAGCTAGTAGATAAGTGTTTCCAGCAAGACGGAAGAGAATGCAGGTGGTCATTAACCTATATGCACATTAACCTTGCATATAGTCAACCTCTGTTCGATCCCTAGCACTGCAAAGAGTCCCCAAAAGACTGCCAAGAGTGACCCCTGAGCACAGAACTGTGTGTAATCCTTGAGCACTGTTAGGTGTGACCTGATCCCCACCCCCATCCCCAAAAGAGCTTTATGCAGAGAAACTCTACCTCATGGGTGTGAAGGAAACATGTACATTCCCCAAATGTCTCAGCATCTGACACACATGTGTGTGTTTTCCACCACTAGACAATTCTGCGCATCCTACAAATCGGGGGCTTCGTTCCAACACTCTACCTAGAGACTGCCCTGACCCCTTCAGGGTAAGATTCAGTCCCGGGGGCCGGGCGGTGGCGCTAAAGGTAAGGTGCCTGCCTTGCCTGCGCTAGCCTTGGACGGACCACGGTTCGATCCCCCCGGTGTCCCATATGGTCCCCCAAGCCAGGAGCAACTTCTGAGCACATAGCCACGAGTAACCCCTGGCGTTACCGGGTGTGGCCCAAAAAACAAACAAAAAAAAAAAAAGAATTCAGTCCCACAAGATGTGCCTTCCCTTGGGAGGCCAAGGGCAAGTCCAAGCAATGTCTGTGCTTCTGACCTGCTAAGCATGGTCCACATCGCCTGGTTGGGCTCAATTACCTTACTCATAACCAAAAGAGTACACATGGGATCTAAGTCCTGGGCCCATTTCTGATTGGCTTTAGACAAGTCACAGGACTTCTCTGAATCTGGGTTCCCCACCGAAGAAGTGGGGGGTTTGGGGACAGCCAGCTTGCTGCTTAGTTCCCTTCTTACAGACCTTGCTCAGGACTTGCCCCTCGGTCCCTGGGCAGGGCAGTAACCTTGGCTATCATGTTTTATTTTTTTCTCTGTAGGCAGACTCAGTCTGTTTTCTCACCTCAGTAGGGGGGAGAGATGACCTAGAAGGTTCCATGGTATCTCTAGCTATCTGCACTCTGCAGAGCAGCTGGGGTGACCTTCCTGGCAGAGGAAACTGGAGGCTTGGCTGCAGTTTGGCACTGGCCTTGAACAGCTGGGATGGCGGGGCAGTGAGAGGGCAGAACAACCGCCTACTCTAGCGAACTGTCATGTGTATTTAAGGGCAGCCCTGGCCTGTTCGCAAACACCAAGGTCCAAGTCACCTGTAAGCTGTGACTTCCCCTTCTGAAGCTCTCTCTCTCTATGTCTCTCTCCATCTCTCTGTCTGTCTGTCTCTCCATGTGTGTCTCTGTCTCTTTCTCTGTCTCTCTCCATCTCTCTGTCTCTGTCTCTTTCTCTCTGTCTCTCTGTCTGTCTGTCTGTCTCTCTCTCTCTCTCTCTCTCTCTCTCTCTCTCTCTCTCTCTCTCATCTATAGAGAAGGACAAAGTACATTTATCTTATTTTACTTCCGCCTTACTCACCCACCCACCCCCAAAGCCTCGGGCCTGAGGCCATTTTCTTTGCAGGATCCTAATCTTCTCCTTCCCAGTGGCCTCTCACCAACAAAGGTCCTCCAGGAACCCAATATCGCGCTTGAATAGGCTTTAAGGAAGGAAGCACATGCTGTCCCTAGTCAACCACCCCCCATCCATTTCTGTGTGGAAATACAGGCTCTTCTCTGTATTTCCCTCAGACTGGAAGGTGTGAGATGGGCCAGGAGAGTTGCAAGTTCAGAAAACAAAATCCCTAAAACTATCTGAAGTTGTGCACAGAGGCCCGTGGAAACTCACACCACCACCACCACCCCATGCCCTACACTCTCTGGCCTGGAATAGCCTCTTCTTTTTTCCAGCATTCTGGCTTCCCAACTCATCTACAGGATGAGCCCTCAGGGTGAACTTACTCCCCCCCCTCCAGACAGGAGGGACTTGGGAGCCCCAGTTCCCAGCTCTCAGTTTTCCCCTAGAGAGAAAAGAAACATCTCTCTTCTGCTCAGTGGCACAGGGAGACCTTCTCAGCGAGGAGTTGGGTCTGGCCCCAGCAGGCAGCACCCCCATTGGCATGCCTGGCCAGTGATGCCTCCAGATACCACCCATCGCCAATCTACTCCAGAGTCAGCCAGCACAGAACAAAAAGCCCAGTGTTTTTCTCAAAACAAAACAAAAAGCAAATTTATTTTTGCCACCTCTATGAGGTGGATTTGCCCTTTTCCTCTTGCTTAGCTGAAAACAACCAAGACTTTGCTCCTTCTGTGCTGTCTGTGGCAAGCCGTCTGGAGGCATGGTTGTCAAGACAAGAGCATCACTGAGTGATGGTCAGCCATGAGCATTGACCGCACCCCGCACCAGAGAGGAATAAAAGAGTGTATTGGGTAGAAGTCTGTTCTTTCCAGGAGTAAAGACTCCACACAAAGTATGGCATTACAATGACCTTTCATCAGCTCACAAGACCAAATTACCTTTGTGTTTATTTGAGTTTTTTAAGGTGCTGACCTATGAAGAAACAGCGCTTGATACTGAAAATTGCCCCCATGAAGTCCCCTGCTCGTTGGCCCTAGAACAGCAAGTAGCCTCCCCAGCCCTTCCAACTTGTCACCTTGAGTGAATATGACAGCAAACTGTTTCAAAAGTAAGTAATCTGCTCTATAATTATTTCAGCGGCTGCCACTGCCAAACGGCAGGATCACCTTATGAAAAAGGATGCCGCCGCTCCTTATTAAAAATGCATGAATATACAGTTGCCTGATTGTGGAAATAATCAGCAGACGATCGAATGTAACAAGACTCAGTCACAGAAGAATTAATTAGGGGGAAATTGATGAAGGAGAAGAGGGGGAAAATCCTAGCCGCGGTGATTGGGGCTCCGATTAGAGTCAGGCATGAATTCTTACGTTCTTCTCAAAGGAAGAAGAACCTCATCTAAAAGCCGCACATTAATATTCTATCCCAACCCACCCTCCCTGAGCCAAAGAAAAGCAGAGATATTTTTAATGGAAGCTAGAGACATGATGAGCACAGACTGCCAAGCTCAGCCTTACGGATTCCAGGAGCATGCAGCTTGTTTTTTAAATAAGTAACAACTAAAGTGGCAAAGGGCCCTGGGTATGGTGGTCAGATTGCCACTTTGGTGCAGGTCTAGAACGCTTGGGACTTTCCACAGGCTACAGGAGGTCCCTCACAAAGCATGCCGTGGCTGCCTCCCCAGCACCCTTTGTCTTGCAAGAAACTAGCTCAGGGACAGATGAGGGGACCTTGAAGTCAGGGATACGGGCTGCAGTCTCAATGATCGCATCTCTGGAACGCACCCCTAGAAGCTTCCTGCATCATTGATTGCTTTTTCCATTTTTCCTGCATTAAGAGCTGCCCCGATGGCTCCTGCCTGTCCCCGTCCAAACAGGGCTGATGTTTCCGCCTGAGTTCTTGAACTTAGCCTGATGCCCAGTGACTGACCCGATCGGACTCTCTGCAGGCGCAGTTTCAGGGGGTCCTCAGCCTCACTGCAACATCTCAGCACGCAAGCAGGGACCATCAGGCCGAAGGGCATCTAGTTAGGAGGTTCAAGGCCTCCAGCCCTCTGACAACCAATAATTTGCAGCCTGTTTGACCTGTAGAAGACTGACTGTCCTCGCACATCCCACACCCCTGCGAGGATCCAGGGTTTTTGTTTTTGTTGTTTTATTTGGTGTGTTTTTTTTTATTTTAGGGCCACACTTAGTGGTACTCAGGGCTCACTTTTGGCTCTTCACTCAGGTGGGGTTCACAACCCTATGAGGCCGGGAATAAAACCTCAGTCAGCCACGAAAAAAGGGATGTGTCCTCCCCACTGTAGTTCAGAATCTGCCTCTGCCTCTGGAAACCTTGAGCACAGCCCCCACCACCCTCAGTTGCTGGCCAGATGGGAGAGATGCGGGTCACACTGAGGTCTGCTGTCCCTTGCTCCACTCCCCACTGCTGAGACTTCCTGCTCTCAAGGGTTCTGAATGAGCTGGGGACCAGCGAGTTTCTCCCTAGAAGGCTCCATTCAAGCCTTTTTCCCTCCTCTCTTCTCCAGCTCTTCAAGTCTATGTAAACTGTAGGTGCAAATGCAGGGTGGGCAGGGAATCTCAGAACAGCCCAGCTGGAATGCAAACAGGTATGGTGACAGGAACAGGGGAAGGCTAGGAAAGGCAACCCTAAGGGCTCTACATGAAAGGAAGGAAGGAAGGAAGGAAGAAGGAAGGAAGGAAGGAAGGAAGGAAGGAAGGAAGGAAGGAAGGAAGGAAGGAAGGAAGGAAGGAAGGAAGGAAGGAAGGAAGGAAGGAAGGAAGGAAGAAGGAAGAAAGGAAGGAAGGAAGGAGGAAGGAAGGAAGGAAGAAGGAAGGAAGGAAGGAAGAAGGAAGGAAGGAAGGAAAGAGAGAGAGAAAGAAAGAAGGAAGGAAGAAAGAGAGAGAAAGAAAGAAGAAAGGAAGGAAGGAGAGGGAGGGAAGGGAGGGGAGGGAGGTGGAGGGAAGGGAGGGGAGAAAGGGGAGAGGGGGGAAGAAGGGGAGAGGGGGGAGAAGGGAGGGAGAGAAAGAAAGGGGGGACAGAGAGATAGCATGAAGGTAAGGCGTTTGCCTTTCATGCACAAGGATGGCATCCCATAAGGTTTCCCGAGCCTGCCGGGGCAATTTCTGAGCATAGAGCCAGGAGTAACCCCTGAGCACTGCCAGGTGTGACAAGAAAGAAAAGGAAAAAGAAAGAAAGAAAAAGAAAGAAAGAAAAAAAGAAAGAAAGAAAGAAAGAAAGAAAGAAAGGAAAGAAAGAAAGAAAGAAAGAAAGAAAGAAGTAGAAAGAAAGAAAGAAATGAAAGAAAGAAAAGAAAGAAAGAAAGAAAAGAAAGAAAGAAAGAAAGAAAGAAAGAAAGAAAGAAAGAAAGAAAGAAAGAAAGAAAGAAAGAAAGAAAGAAAGAAAGAAAGAAAGAAGAAAGAAAGAAAGAAAGAAAGAAAGAAAGAAAGAAAGAAAGATAGAAAGAGAGAGAAAGAAAGAGAGAAAGAAAGAAAGAAAAGAAAGAAAGAGAAAGGAAAGAAAGTAAGAAAGAAAAAGAAAAGAAAGAAAGAAAAAGAAAGAAAGAAAGAAAGAAAGAAAGAAAGAAAGAAAAAGAAAGAAAGAAAGAAAGAAGAGAAAGAAAGAAAGAAAGAAAGAAAAGAAAGAAAGAAAGAAAGAAAGAAAGAAAGAAAGAAAGAAAGATAGAAAGAAAGAAAGAGGGGCCGGGAAGGGTGTGCAAGAGGTAAGGTGTCTGCCTTGCAAGCGCTAGCTTAGGATGGACCGCGGTTCGAATCCCCCCGCGTCCCATATGGTCCCCCCATGTCCGAGGGGGAGATTTCTGAGCGCATAGCCAGGAGTAACCCCTGAGCGTAAAACGGGTGGTGGCCCAAAAACCAAAAGAAAGAAAGAAAGAAAGAAAGAAAGAAAGAAAGAAAGAAAGAAAGAAAGAAAGAGAAGAAAGAAAGAAAGAAAGAAAGAAAGAAAGAAAGAAAGAAAGAAAGAAGAAAGAAAGAAAAGAAGGTAGAAGGAAGGAAGGAAGGAAAGGAAGGAAGGAAGGGAAGGAAGGAAGGAAGGAAGGAAGGAAAGGAAGGAAGAAGAAGAAGGAATGAAAGAAGAAAGAAAAGAAAGAAAGAAAGAAAGAAGAAAGAAAGAAAGAAAGAAAGAAAGAAAGAAAGAAAGAAAGAAAAGAAAGAAAGAAAGAAAGAAAGAAAGAAAGAAAGAAAAGAAAGAAAAGAAAGAAGGGAGGAAGGAAAAGAGAAAGAAATGAAGAAGGAAGAAAAAGAAGAGAGTTAAAAAGAAAAGAGAAAGAAAAAAGAGAGTTCTCTTCCATCCTCTCCTTCACTCTCCTCTCCCACCTCCTCTTGCCTCAACCCTCCCCACCCCCATACTCACAATCCCCGCTTTTCCCTGCACGCTGATTATGCTACACTTATTTGGTTGCATCTGTTGATGGGCACCCCTATAGGACTGATGCTCTACCACTGAGCCACATCCCTGGCCTTGGCAGAGGTATTCAAAAGATGGTCCAGAGAGAGGGGACTGGCAGCCAGAGGAAAAGATTGGATCACTGCACACAACTCTGGCAGTTAAGGCCCACAGTGCTCTTTGTTTTTATGGGGTTTTGTGCAGTGGTCTCACTCCTGGCTCTACACTCATGGAACACTCACCTAGGATGGGCTCAGGGATCATGTGGGTGCAAACCTGGCTGCATGCAAGATAAGTAAGTTCTCTCTCTAGAGGCCCAGAGGTAGAGCTCTTGCCTGGCAAGTGTGAGGAGGTCCTTCCTGGGTTCAATCTCCCCAAAAGGGATAAACTTTTTTTTTAAATTTTATTTAAACACTGGTTTAAAAAGCTGTTCACAATGAAGTTGTTTTGAGCATTCAATGTTCCAGTGTGATTTTCCCTCCACCCACCCCCAAGCTTGCCCCCTTGGCAGGCACAGCACGATCATTTCATATTTGCTTGTTACAACAACAGGGGGCCTCAAACTTTTAAACAGGGGACCAGTTCACTGTCCCTCAGACCATTGGAGGGTCCTGACTATAGTAAAAACAAAACTTATGAACGAATTTCTTATGCACACTGCATATATCTTATTTTGAATGAAGAAACAAAACAGATACAAATACAATATATGGCCCGCGGGCCATAGTTTGAGGACCACTGCAACAGAATGACAAAAGGAGTTATCAAAAAATAGTTTAGGAAAAGAAAGTTAGTGGTAGGTTGTTAAAGTCATGGATGTTTTACTGAGTTACTTATTGCTAGCTGAACTGTTAAGAGTTAAAAAACTGAGAGTTGAAGGATGAAAGGACAAAAGCAAACAAAACTTTATTCCTTCAGCCATAAGCCCCATACTGACAACTCAGGGCCTTTCCCAGAAGAGTGCCCTAGGTCACAAATCAGATTATAGAGGGAGGGGAAAATTGGGAGGTTCTAGCTTCTCATGATCTTTAAAATGATTGGTGGTTGTCTAGAGTCCCTTCCTACTTCTCTCTCTTGTCCTTTCCAGACAGGCTACCTGGTATTGGCCATACCTAGTATGGCCAGGTACTTGGGCAGTGTTTCCAGAGACTTGAGAAAGCCTAACATTTGCTCTTGCAACATATGGTCCTTACAAAATGGCAGCCCTTGTTGTTGAGAACCTAGGACCCCACAGTACCTGTTTTTGTTTATTGAGCTTAGTTGGCTTCTATGCTACTTTCTCATTTAATTTGCCCTATAGAGCTGTCACCTCAATGGAATTTGGAGTTGTCAGAACCACATGTTCCAGGAGCTCAGGATCTGTAGAACTGGTACAATTCTTGTTCTGCCCCACCACCAAAGGGGTCCCCAGAGCTTTCAGCCCAAAGACCAGAGTTCCTAAGTTTCCCTAAGTTTTGCCTTGACATCTCATCTGAGATCAGTTGTAAAACTATGCCATTTTTTATATAGTGGCAGCAGTAGGATGTGGGTTTGAGGCAAAAAAGAAAAATCTTTTTTTATCTTTTGGATTTAGGTCACACCTGTTCGTGCTCAGGGGGTTCCTCCTGGCTCTGCTCTCAGAAGTCACTCCTGGCAGGCTCAGGGGACCATATGGGATGCCTGGAATCCATTTGGTTGGCTGTATGCAAAGCAAATGCCCTACCTGCTGTGCTATTGTTCCGGCCCCAATCTTAATTTTTTTTAAATTTTTGTTTGCTTGTTTGTTTGTTTTTTTTGGGTCACACCCAGCAGTGCACAGGGCTTACTCCTGGCTCTATACTCAGAAATTGCCCCTGGCAGGCACAGGGGACCATATGGGATGCCTGGATTCGAACCACCATTCTTCTGCATGAAAGGCAAATGTGTTACCTCCATGCTATCTCTCCGGCCCCCCCAATCTTAATTTTTAAATGAAGGTATGGTCCCTGTCTGGAGCAACTTCATAGACTGGCAAGAGGACAGTGTCGAATGTGGTCAGGAATGAGGCCTTCAGAAAGAAAAAAATATAGTGGAATGTGTAGTTAGAAATATCCATCTCGGGGCCAGAGAGATAGCATGGAGGTAAGGTGTTTGCCTTGCAAGCAGAAGGACGGTGGTTTTGAATCCCGGCATCCGTATAATCCCCCAAGCCTGCCAGGAGCAATTTCTGAGTGTAGAGCCAGGAGTAACCCCTGAGCGCTGCCGGGTGTGAACCCCGACAAAAAAAAAATCCATCTCGTGCTGCCAGTTGAGTACTGAGGGAAATCGGACAATGGAAGCACCCTTGAAGTGTGGACTGGGGCAGCTGAAGTGCCGGAGGGTAGTTGAGACTTATCCAGGTTTTGAAGCATCCCATGGACAGGAGTGGAAGATTCCAGGGAAGGCCTGGGGGGCTGCCCAAAAGCCTAAATTGGAAGGCCAGAGCAAAAGCATAGCAATTAGGACATTTGCCTTATACACAGATGCCCAGGGTTTGATTCCCCGGCTTCCCATTTGGTCCCCCAACCTGCCAGGTATAATTTCCTGAGTGCCAGAGTAGTAGTAATCCCTTAGTGCCACCAAAATACAAGCAAATAAAAACCAAACCAGGAGAGATAGCAGTGGGGAAGGCATTTGCCTTGCACACAGCCAACCCAGGTTTGATCTCTGGCATTCCATATGGTCGTTCAAATGAAACTGGCTAGGCCCCAGTCAGTGTGGGATTTTAAATAACTTCTTCAATATGGTACCAGTGATCACACTCAGGGTCCTCACAACTGCTGTCAGATTTGGTTTTTGGGTCACACCCAGCAGTGCTCAGAGGGTTACTCCTGGCTCTTTGCTCAGAAATCGCTCCTGGCATGCTCAAGGGACCATATGGGATGCCGGGATTTGAAACCACCGACCTTCTGCATGCAAGGTAAATGCCTTACCTCCATGCTATCTCTCTGGCCCCTGTAGGGGGGCTTTTTATTGATTTTTTTTGGTAGGGGGCTTTTTAAGTTAGCCACTTAGGTGATAGTAAAGTGGCCCATGCACATTTCCCATGGGTAAAGCTGGGCTGTTTGCACCATGGAAACCAGGGGCCACTGTGGGCTCCTGGCTCCCCTGAAATCTTTCAACCTGGTCTCCTAGGAATTGAATGCTGGATTGCTGTGACTCTGCCAGAGTCAAAGGAGACAAGATCATCTCTGCCTCGGACTTGGGACCGCCCTCCCTGGAGCTTCCCCACTGATTAAAAAGTGAAGCCAACAAAGGAATAAGTTTGGTGGAAAGATTTTGATATTCCAGAAGTGCTCTGCTTTAGGAGCCTTTAAATAGCTCTCACTCCCTAGAGCACTGTAACACTGAATGGCAAACATGCCCTTTAATAAATTGTGTTTTATGGCTGGTTATTAGCCCTCTCTATTAAAACCTCTGTTTGCTTAACTTCTCTTTTTACTGGGAACTTCTTGAGCTCAGAGGAAAGTTGCAAAATCACTTAGGAACCGCTCAGGCCAGGGATGTTGGCCATTGGTAGAGAGAGGGCTTGCCTTGCAGTAGGTCCCCAGCCTCACGAAACCAGCAAAGAACAAAACAAAACATGAACCCTAACCCTATAGGGGCCAGGAGATAGTACAGCAATCGGGATGTATGTCTAGCATAAACTCTGTTGGAGTAACCGATCTTCTCCCTAATCAAAGATGCCTTCTTCTTTAACATACCTAAATCCCACCTGTGTGGAAGAACCTCTGGATAGACTCTCTATCCCAACCTGTTCTCCACCCATGGGGTGGTCCCTACTCTTCCCAATAAAGACTGCAGCTCCAGTGGATCTTACTCTTGCTCTCTGTGACAGAAGGAATCCCAGACCCATTTCATCTCTCTCCAACTTGTGCTCAACCCTGTTCCAGACCTGCTTCCCTTTCCCTTTGGGATTGGGGTGTGAGGAATCATCTACAAAGCTTAACCTGGGGCTCACTTTCCAGCACTTCATTGTCCCCTAAGTACTTGGCATCACTGGGTGCAGCCCTGGAGATGCCCAAGCACTGCAGAGGTGGCCCTGTTATTATTGCTGGGCATGACAAGACCTGAGAAGTATCCGTAAGGCCATGAACATTCGGACCAGTTGGCTGAGAATTGTCCATGGGGCTCTGGGCTTCCCAAGCCTGGCTTGGGAGAACCCAGGCGCACCTCCAAACTCTATAAGCCTTTAATCAAAATCTGCCTAGAGTTAACATTTTCTCATTTGCATCTTTTTCTCTTCTTATATAAATACATACATACATAATACATATTTCTATGTACATACATTCACTTTCTTCTTGAAAGGCATTAGAAAATCACGATACTTCACCCCCCAAATGCTTAGGAGTAGAATAAAGCTCCTCTGACCATATTATTACCTCATCTGAGGAACTGGTCCATTGACACAGTGACTATTAGCTGACAGTACTGACTTTTTTTTAAAATTCTGCTTTAACAGATTTCTAAAGCAGTTCAGGAATCATAATTTGCCACACTTTTTGTTGTCATGTCTCTCTGGATTTACTTTCGTCTTGAACAGTCTCCCTGTCTTAGTTGTGGGTGGTTTGGTTTTGTTATTTATGATATTATCTGCATTTTTGAAGAGCCCAGGCAAGTTGTTTTGTACAATGTCCCACACATTGTGGATTATTCTGACTTGATTCAAAACTAAATATTTGGGGGTGAGAATAGACTACGAAGGGTGAGTGTTTTGCATTAGGCTCTACTGTGAAGCACTGCCTGTGTGGACCCTGAACATAGAGCATCCTGGGAGTAGCCTGTGTGCAGCACTGAGTGTGCTAATATACCACTGCTACTACTAACTACATTACTACTCACTCCTAATGCCACCATTACTACTTCACTACTAGTACTATACTACTGCTTCTAATACTACTAATCAGAACTGCTACTGTACTGCTGACTAAACAACTGCCACCACCACCACACTACTTCTACACAACTACTACCACCACAGCTACACTACTACCACCACTACTGCTACTATGCCACTACCACCGCTACTGCAACCATCTACTACATTATCATAACAATAGATCTACAATACCATGACTGTACTATGCTATGCTATGCTATGCAATACTACTACTACTGCTGCTGCTGTTGCTGCTGCTAGTACTACTTCGACTAGTAGTGGTCATAGTAATAGTAGTAGTTGATGCAGTGCCCTTCGCTTGGCATCTTGGTGTGGTGCATCATGTCTATGGACCCTGTTGGTCATCAAGCTCAGTTGCATCATTTGGCAAAGGTGTGCTGTACGCTTGGACAGTAGGTGACATTAGCTAAGAGATAAGCCCCAGTCATATTATAAAGCCCTGGATGATCAGGGTAAGGGTGTGTGATTCAATAGTAAAAGTGCTTGCCTAAAGGGCATCAGGCCATGGGTTTGACCCCCAGCATCTTCCCCTTTGGGGCACAAGACTCGCCCTTCTAAATCTCACATCTCAGACATTCCAAAGAAAAATATTTTTGTTCAGTTTTTCAGGCAGACAAAGTCTTATAGTGTTTAGGAATCCAGGCATTGAACCTGAGGTCTGTTCTGCAGCAAATGTGTATTAGGGTTGATTGGGCCTCTGTTTATTCAACTGTTGGGTGGGGAATAATATCTTCCTGCTAGTGTTGTTTTGAACATGAAATAAGGGTTTTGAAAAGGAAATGCTTCACAGGGTGCTTAGTACACAAAGAGTGGCTCAAATGGTGATATATGGGTGGAGTATAACACATGCGCACAGACACATGATATGCCTATGGACATATATGTTCAGGGGAAGTAAAAATCAAGCTGTGGTGCTCCACTGAATATAAACCAGAGTCTGCATTCAAGCCCATTTGCTTGATTCTGAACACAAACCCCTTTCTCTCTCCATTCCTCAATCTCTTATTGCAGAGGGCACGAGCCTCACCTTCTTGAGGTCATATTCAATAAGAAATCATTGTGTATAAACACTAGCTTGATTTTGAGCATCTCCATCATACCCTCTCTTGGAGCTGCTTCAGGAAAGAGCTCCCTGCCTGCTTTATTCAGGAATCAATCAGAACTCTGCCCTTATATTGCCTTTAGCTCATGGCTGTGCCCCATGGCAATCTCAGAATGTCTCCAGCTAAACTCATACAGTTGGAGTTAGCACAGGCACAACGACTGCCTATTTAGCCCCAGTCTTCCCTGCAGTGTTCTAGAGGAGGAATAAGGACTGAAGAAGGGGTCTGGATGGGATCCCTAGAAACACCTAGTCACTAGGCCAGAGTGAAAACACAGTGGTAGAGTGTTTGCCGTGCATATGGCCAACCCAGGACCTACCTGGGTTCAACCCCCAGCATCCCATATGATCCTCTAAACCTGCCTGGAGCGATTTCTGAGCAGAGAGCCAGGGAGTAACCCGTGAGCCACCAGGTTTGGCCCCCAAAAAAGAAACACCTAATCATTGTCATTGGAAACTTCCATTCCTACTTTCTACTAAGCACCCAAGCTCACAAGGACCCCCAAAGTGGTAGGGAAAAAGCTGCTACTCTGAGCCAAAGCCTCAGTTCTGCATCAGAAGTAATCCCATCTTTGTGACCTCTGAGAGGAGCTGAGGAAAGTCAGTGTCCAGATGCTTCGTGGGCCCCAGAGACCCCCTGCTGTGTCTAAACAAGAACTGGCAAGGGTGCTGGTCCTTGGGGATATGAGGGGTGGAGTTGGCTCATCAGGGAGGAGAAGAAAACATTGCCCTGATTTGAAAGACTGGGCTCACAGAGCATGTATAAAGGTGCTGAGGAAGGATAATAAAGGCCTGGCCCTGATGGCAGACAGGGTGTTGTGAGCTGGGCATTGAGGAGCTAGGAATCACTTTCCTCCAGCCCCAGAGCTGAGCTGGCAAAGCAGTGGGAAGATTCCACTGATGGAAAGTTGGATGGGATAATGTGCCTGGGATGTGGAGTCTGATTTCAAGGTCTGGTAGACCAGATGGCTGATTAGTCTGAGGGGGAGGGGTGGGCATTGGGGTACTCTCCCTCCTACTTCTCCCAGGTTTCCCAGCCTAATCTGACTCAGATATTGACCTGCTTCCCAGTGGTGTCATGAGGGATCTGTGCTCTGGCTCCCAGAAAGATGAGCAGACCAAAGATGGCTTGTTAAAGCTCTCACCAACACTCCAGTTCTAGTTCTTCAGTGGACCCACATTCAGTAGCCCACTGCATGGTAACCCCAAAGGATATATATAGATGCTTCTGCCCTGGGAAATGGCTTAGAAAAACAGACCCCCTCGTATGTCTCGTATGTAAAGGACAAAGCACTGTCAGTTTCTGGGATGACCAACTGACCCAAGCCCTAGGGTATACAGGGATTGTGAGGGGCTGTATGATGATTGTCCCAAAATGAGAGAAAGCGGAAAGGTGCTGGTTCACTAACACATACTGAAGGTTTCCATCGAACTAAGATCTGTGCAAAGAACTTTCCCTGTATTTACCTCACACCCTCTAATCCTCAGGGTCACCAGAGAAAGCGGTTATTTTAACTCTTAAATGCATTTTTTTAAAAAGGTGTTCCCATGAGAAACATAACCAAAATGTGGGCACCATTTGACAATCTGGAGAAGCTAAAACCTTGGAGGCAAAAATGGCACTGGCAGGAAATAAGCAGAGAAAGGAGAATTTGACCTGCAGACATCAAGACAACCAACCTGGTCTTGGAAAGTCTCATCAGCCAAGAACAGGACAGTGATGAGTGTCCATTCTCTGCCATCTACCTGATAGCTTCTCTGCTCTTTCCATTTCTTATGATGCCACAAATGGTCACATACATGGTATTTGTCAGCCCGGCAATGTACTGGGGTGCTGGGAACATGAGTTCAATAAGAGCCCCTCCAATGAAGTAGCATGAATGGGAGTGAGAGCAGGAAATGAATGGTTCTAGAGACAGATGCACCAATAAACAGAATATCTTTTAATTTTTTTTTTGGTTTTTGGGTCACACCTGGCAGTGCTCAGGGGTTACTCCTGACTTTATGCTCAGAAATTGCTCCTGGGAGGTTCAGGGGACCATATTGGATGTCAGGATTTGAACCACCGACCTTCTGCATGCAAGGCAAATGCTTTACCCTCCATGCTATCTCTCTGGCCCCTAAACAGAATATCTTGATTAGAGCCTCAACAAGAGTAATAACTGGAGCAGGAGCACAGAAATGGGACACAGAGAGATTGGGTGGGCAGGGCAGGAAGCTCCTTTAACTAACACTAACAGAGGGCAGAGCAACAGCATAGCAGGAGGGTGTTTGTCTGGCACAAGGCTGTCCCAAATTCAATATCCAACACCCCAGATGGTCCCCCTAGCTTGCCAGGAGTGATTTCTGAATGAAGAGCCAAAAGCAGTAACTCCCTGAGCACTGCTGGATGTGGCAAAACAAAACAGAAAAGAGACTGGAGAGCTAGCACCCTTGGGTAGGCACTTGCCTTGCATACAGCCAGCCCTCTTTTGATCCCCATCACCAAATGCTCCTCCTTTCACAGACAGAAAATGATGCATGAACCTAGAGCCAGGAGTAGCCCATGATCCTGACACCCAATCCCAAATCCAGAGCAATGAAAAAGGCCTCTCTGAAGAGATAACATTTGAGCTGATGCAGGAGGAGCTAACCCTGAGAAGACAAGAGAAGACCTTTCAGAATGGGGAGTGGCATTAGCAAAGTCACTGAGGCAGGTGCAAAGCTGACAGAATTCTAGGCTGAGGTAGCCAGTACAGTGGGAAAACACTGGTCTTGCATAAGGCTGACCCCCAGTTTGATCCCTGGCACCTATAATGGTTTCCCTGAGCACTGTTGAGAGTGGTCCCTGAGCACAGGAGCCTGGACTAAGCCTTGAACACCAGTCAGGTACAGCCTAAACACTCCCTCTCTACACACACCCCTCCAAGAAAGAAAATTAGAGAATCTTGTTCCATGTTTCTAACTCTCTTGAGTTAACCAGAAGCTCCTCCCAGATCCAAGCAAAGGTCCCTGCCTTTAGCCAAAGTCTGACCTGCTTTCAAGACACTAAGTCTCCTGGGTGCAGAGTCCTCTAACTGGCTCCTCTGACAGTCCTTATGGCAGGAGAAGAACCCGGGGCCCAGTGGTTCTCTGAGAATCTGCACCACTCACCTACCTCTTCCTTGGTCACAGACATCTGTGGAAGTTCTGTGTTGTCTGGGGCTGGACAATGGTCAATCCAAATGGGGAGTGAGGAGAAAGTGGAGGTGCTGACCAGGTGGCTTGCAGTGTCCCCATTTCTGGACCATGGAGTTGATGCTGCAGACAAGGCTGTGAGGTAGACCTTGAAAGCCCAGGAGAGAGGCCTCAGAGATGAACCAAACCCATGAGAACCCCAATGAGCAGGGCCCCCAAGCAGCGCTGCAGCTGTTTCTGAAAGGAGCCGTGAAGAACCAAGTGGTGAGGGGGCAGGGAGAGATGTGAGGGGGCCTAGACCTGCTGGGGTGGTATCCAGGGTCTCCCACACTCAGAGAAGGCACTTCCTTCCCCAAAGCACCCCCAAAAGGATATGAGCATCACATCGTGATTCTCAGGGGTTACTCCTGGCTCTGAGCTCAGGAATCACTCCTAGGGTCTCGAGGGATTTGGGGACCCTCTGGCATGCTGGGGATTGAATCTAGGTTGGTTACATGCAAGGCCAACACCCTCCCTGATGTTTGTGCTGTCTGGTCTCTCTGGTCTTCCAGTAGCTTCCACCCTTTCCCCACCCTTTCCTCCCTCAGGGAGTTGATTTTTCTTTTTCCCCTTTGCAGAGCAGAACATGATTCCCAGCCAATATTCAGGATTGATGCAGCAGTGGAGACCGTGTGTGAGCAAGGACAGAGCCTTCCCCTTCCCCCAGTGTCATTTTGGACTGAATAAAGAGGAATTCAGCATCTTTCATCATCCCCTGAGCTTCTTCTGCCCCCCCCACCTCTCTCTCTCTCTCTCTCTCTCCTCTCTCTCTCTCTCTCTCTCCTCTCCACACACACACACACACACACACACATACATACACACATACACACACACACACCCTCCTCCACACCCCATTTCAGAACTTTCTTTTCTTCTGCTGCAGTCTCTGCTTCTCCTCCTCTTCCTCCTCCTTTTCTTCCTCCTTCCTTCTCCTCCACCTTCTCCTCCTCCTCCTCCCCGCTCTCTCTCTCCCCAGGAGTACTCCAGGACAGAGAAATGTTACTACAACAGGCTGCTCCTAGTCCCAGGAACTGGCTTCTCAAGAGAGCTCCCTCAGATCTGTCTGCATGGACTCTGCTGCCATGAACCCCCATTCCAGTCTATGGTTCTAGGTCCCAGAGATGATGCCGCCAGTCTCATGCAGGGCCCTGGGATGATGCTGTGCCCCTGTATCCAGGACCCCAGGCAGGTTTTGGGGCAACAGTAAAATGGAAATGAAAATAGGACCAGAGAAGATAGTATATGATAAAGCATTTGTCCTGTACCCCTTCGATTCTTGTTTAGTCCCCTGCACCAAGGATGCTCCCAATGCCCAACAGTGATTCCTGAGCCCAGAGCCCTGACTAACCCCTGAGCACCACCGGGTATGCTCCAAAAATCGATCAGAACAAAATTTTTTTAAAAAGGAGAGTCACCAATAAAAATTCTAAAATAAAATAAATTAATTAAATTAATAAATAAAAGGAAAGGAGAAATGGAAACAGTCTCCTCGTGTTGCTCTTCAGTAGACTTTGAATTTGATGCAATTCCTGGTGTCAAAGAAAGGGAAACTAGAGGCCATCCAGGCTGGGGGGTTGGGGGGGGGGGGAGTCCCAGAGTCCCCAGGAGAAGGTGGAACAGGAGACATGAGTCAGCTCTGGGGAAGCCAGAGCTGTGGTTCAGCTGTGAGCTCCTTGGGAGAGCACCAAAGGCGGCTCTCTGGAGGTAGTACAGGCTCTGGAAGATGCTGGAAGAATATGGTGCTGCTTCCATGCTGCCAGATCCCCAAGGCACTGCAGGGGGTGCAGGGAGAGGGTTGGGGGGGAGTTGGGGAAGCCTAGCCTGAACCATGCTCTCCAGATGGCAGTTTGGCACCTGCTCCTTAACCCCCGCAGTGCCAGCTCAGAGATGGCTTCAGCACCAAAGCGTAGCCTTGGCTTACCTCCCACAGGAGGGGGTTGTAGATCACCCCCCCACACACAGCCCAACACCCCTCTCTAGTCTCTGCCTCTGCGTCTCCTCTAGCCCTTGGCATGGCAATTAGTGCCCGGTAAGTTCTGCAGCAGCAGCCCCAGAAGCTAACGCGGCGGGCTCTCCCTCCTGACAGCAGCGCCTCTGAAATTGGCTAATGCAATTTATCACTTTAAAAAGCCATCTGTGGTGGTGGTGGGGGGAGCCCTTCCTTGCAGCAGTGAGGCGGCAAGGGCTGAGGCTGATGCCTTCAGAAAATTAGTGGTGCATTGCAGCAGGCAAGGGGGCTGGCTGGAAGGACGGGTGTGGGCTAGACCCAGACCCCAGCCCTGCCAGCTTTCCTGAAATGTCTCTGTAGGCCAGTTCCGAGGACCCCTCAAGAACCAGGTGGGGTCCCCCTGAGTCCCAGCTCCACTAGTTGGGAGCTGCAGTTTGTGATCTCTGGGTTCCTGCCGCAGAATCTGATCACAATGTTGGCTTGAGCTCAGGATCAGTAGCCAGTGTCGACACACCAGACAGACCTCTGGGACCTCTGCTGGGGGTTCTGACCGCTTTTCCTCTTCCTAACCTGCCCTGCAGTGACTCTATCCAGCAGGGAGAGAAGGCTAGACAGGCATCTCAAGCCCAGATTTTAAAAGGTGGCTGCTGGCTCTGCATCCTAGGGTTTGACTGAAAGAGGGAAGCAAGGGGTAGGGTTCCAGGAGAGAGAAAGCTGCTGCCGTGGGAAGCTGCTTGGAGCACCACTCCCCAGTCAGCTCCCCCAAAAGCCAATTCAAGGAGAAAGAGGCCTTTGTGGGCAGAGCCCAAGGGTTTGAGGAACACTAGAAGAGAGAACAGATATCTACACACAGGGTGGGGGAGACAGCACCTGGGGCTAGGCCTGAGTGTCCCCCCCCCACACACACACCACATGCTTTGGCCTGGCCCCCAGCACAGTCTCACCACACTCCCGAGAGCCCTGAAGTTGTCCTGCACAGCTACCCCTGAGTATCTCAAACCCTGCACACTTGCATTCCCAGGCATTGTATGCCAGGCCCATTTGTCCACATGTCTGGTTCCCCAGCTCTGGAGGAATCACATAGGAAGGGGCACTGGAGAAGGAGCAAAGTGCCCCCAACTCCTTCCAGTCCTTAAATCAAAGCTCCCAGGGAGAAAAGCCTGAGGTCAGGTACCGTGGTGGGGAGAAGCGCCCCCTACCCCCTGTGACAACGCACACAATGGCAGCTCAGAATGTGCGAGTCCCCTCCCAAAGACAAAGCAACAAGCTGTGTGGTGTGTGTGTGTGTGTGTGTGTGTGTGTGTGTGTGTGTGTGTGTTAATGTGTGTGAAGGTATCATGTGTGTACATAAAAGATCACATTGGAGTGCAGGGCTCCCACAGCAGAACTTCCTGATCACATGAGCACATGCAGGCCCCAGGATTTAAACTCACAACCTTAGTAGCTTCTCCAGAACTGCGTGTTCCCAGGCCAGAAGCTCAAACTTCCTGTCACATGCTGCTCATCCCAGAGAGCTGTTGTTGATCAAGCTTGTCTTCTTCTCCTGCAGCCCTCTGCAGAGCTTCCTGGAGGACTATGGGTCACTCACTGGACCCCCAGTTGGTTTATACTCCCTGATCCATTGACCAGACTCGGACAGTTTCAGCTTGCATGTCCCATAAAGGAAGTGCTTGGTCTCATTCAGAATGAAGAATGCCCCGGGGCTGGAGAGATAGCTTGGAGATAAGGCGTTTGCCTTGCATGCAGAAGGTCGGTGGTTCGAATCTCGGCATCCTATATGGTCCCCCTGAGCCTGCCAGAAGTGATTTCTGAGCAGAGAGCCA
Organism: Suncus etruscus; assembly: GCF_024139225.1. Classification (NCBI taxonomy): domain Eukaryota; kingdom Metazoa; phylum Chordata; class Mammalia; order Eulipotyphla; family Soricidae; genus Suncus; species Suncus etruscus. Next base: position 12,690,583 of record NC_064859.1, read on the forward strand.
TAAGTAACCCCTGAGCACTGCTGGGTGTGGACCCAAAAACCAAAACAAAACCAAAACAAAACAAAACAAACAAAAAGAAAGAAGATGCCCAAGACCAACTGCAGCCACTGCACCAACTGCAGGGTCAGTGGATGGGCCAGGCCAGGCCAGCTGTGGGACTAGGTCCTTTGGAGCTCTCCTCCCACAGGTGCAAAGCCTCATGCCCCCTGCCCTGGGCCTGGCTGAATAATCTTTAAGGGCTATTCTGCAGGGGACTCCACTCTCCCTCTCCAACTACAGGCTTTCAATGAGCATTCAGGGCTTCTCAGGAGCTAAGAGATACCACACTTGCTTGGTATCCAGGAACCAGAAGTGGGGGGCCCAGCCCCAGGGATCATCTGCACTTTGTCTCCAGACCTAGGCCTTTCCCGAGTTGTCCTGGGAGTTAGGGCCTGCAGGAGAGAGAGAGCTCTTCAGGCCATTAGCAGGCGTGTTCTGCAGAGGAGAATCTCCAACGGATTGAGAAAGCCCCAGGGCCTCCCATGCCTTGGGAGCCCTCAATACCCGCTCCCTGCTTCAGCCCCTCCATCAGGAGGATAAACCCCACTTAGACAATAAAGGTGTCAGGGAGGCAGAGACATGGGGAGGTTTCCCATCCATTTTCACTTGTCTGGGAAATCTTTCCTCCAGGGGGGCAGCCCTGAAGCATGGAGTTCCTCAGCAGGAGCTGGACTCATTAGCAATTTCCCAAGCAGGGAGGTAGAAGGGAAATGTCTGAGTGGTTTTCTTTGCCCGCCTTTTCCTCCAGTACTTGTAATCACCAGGGGGTCCCACTCCAGCCCAGGGTGCTCACATGCCAGTACTGGCAGTGTTCTGCAGCGGCTGCATCTCAGTTTGGGGGGCCTTAACATTCTTTGGCTAGGCCCCTCACGCTCTCTGGCAGGGGACAGTTAAGGTCCCAGACAGCAGAGATCTCATAGTAAATGTGGGCTGCTGGGATCCAGCTCATGTTGGGATCAGACTTGTGCATCGATCCCCAGGGCCCAGCAGGAAAGTGCTCAACTGTTTCTCCATGTGTCCTTTTATTCCTTCACAAAGGAATGCTCTCCCTGAGTGCTCATCAAAGGTTTGGCTCTGAGAACCTAAGACGTGGTCTGACCCCCAGGGACTGAGGCGTGAGAGCTTGCTCAAAACCACCTGGTGTGGGATGTTGGACGGCACAGATTCCTGTTTGTTGCCATGCACCAGGATTGATATTAGAGGATGTGAGATGAGAAGGACTCAGGAAAACAAAATGAATGTTTCCAGAGGGCAGGCTGGATATGAGGTGGCACTTGATATTCAGGGGTCCAGCGCCAGATGACCCACTGTTGAGAACCCTAGTTCCTAGCTGGAAGACAAGGGCAGTACATGAGCTTAATTTCCCTGTTTTTGTCCCCAAGACCCCCCTTTTTTATTTTTTAGTATAATTTTATTTAAACACCATAGTTACAAGGTTGTTCATAATAGTTTATTTCTCCCTCAGATAAATTTGTTCATGATTGAGTTACAGTCATACAGCGTATAACAACCTTCACCAGTCACATTTCCCACCACCAATGTCCCCAATTTTCCTCTAAACCTCTCTGATGCCCTCTTCCCTCCCACCCACCCTCTCCTGCCTGCCGTTGGGGCAGACATTTTACTTCTCTCTCTTTCTCTCCCTCTTTTCTTTTATGACATTGTGCTTTGTACTATTGCAAATGAAGGAGTACCACAGATGTCCCTTACACAGTAGACCCTTCTCTACTCTACCGGCACTCTCCACTCTTTTTTGGCAAGCTTCCTACCATGTACTGGTCCTCCTGATGCTCAGGAGCCCCCTTTCTACCTGCAGGCTAAGGCATTCTTTTGCGTTGCCATTCTGGACCATCTCCAGTGAGGATCTAGCTGTATTTCTGGACTATTGAATGAAATTGTCTCATTTGATCTGCTTCTGAGCCTTCAGGGCTGCTCTAACAAAAATGCTGTAAATTGACTTGCTTCAATCTGTAGCTGTCTATTCCCTCTCCCTCTTTTTTAGCCTGCAGAATAATAAAAGCAGGTGAGATATCTCAAACTGCTAAAGCATGAATTTTACTTTATTTTTTTAAACTTTATTTATTTATTGATTGATTGGTTTTTGGATCACACCCTCAGGGGTTACTCCTGGCTCTGTACTCATAAATCGCCCCTGGCAGGCTAGGGGACCATATGGGATGACAGGAATCAAATCAGGTCCCTCCCGGGTCGGCCACATGCAAGGCAAATGCCCTATCACTGTGCTATCTCTCCAGTCTCTGGAGAGATATTTAAATTTAAAAGCATAAATTTTAAATATTACTTATAGTAAGAGCACTTAGATGTCAACTTATAATAATTCTGCCACATGATCCAGCATGCTGTTTGTTAGAAACAACCAGACTGGCATCCTGAATACAGACAACTGTTTGTTTACTGTGTCCTTACTTGGTAGAATCAGACGGGAACTCTCTGGACCCCTTCATAAGGACTCTAATCCATTCAGGAGAACTCTGCCCTCATGACCTAATTGCTTCCCCAAGACTTCATCTCCTCATATAATTTTTTGTTTTGTTTTGTTTTTTGGTGTCACACCCAACAGTGCTCAGGGATTACTCCTGACTCTACTTCAGGGGTCATTCCTGGCAGTGCTCCGGGACCATATGGGATGCTGAGAATAGATCCTGGGTTGGCCATGTACAAGGTAAACCTGTTGTGCTATCTCCCTGTCCACTCCTAAGATGATCTTAGAGGTTAAGATTTCCCCTATGAGAGGGCAGGAGAGATAGTACAACAGGCAGAGCACTTGCATGCACCTGACATGAATTCAATCTCCTGAGCTTGCCAAGAATGATGCTTAGGCACAGAGCCAAGAGTAAGTCCTGAGCACAGCCAGGCATGTCCCAAAAAACAAACCCAAAACCAAATAAAAAATTTTTTATACCTATGAATTTCAGGGACACAAACATTGTCTCATAGTTGAGTAGAAGCCTAGCTGTAGGGACCATAGCTGTCCTACCTATTGCTGTATCAGCCCTTGCCCAGAGCTTGGCACATAACAGAAGCTCAATAAAGATTATTGAATGAGACAGATGACAGCTTTGACTATATCAGAAACTCTATAAGAAAGAATTCAGAGCATATCTCTGAGGGCTAGAATACTTCTCATTTGAGATATAAATTCAGGAAAGGCTAAACAACATAACAACAATGACAAGGCAAGATGTGATACCTGTCTGGCAGCCAAACCAGACACCATGTGTTAAGGGGACAGAGACTCTCAGCCATGATGTTTCTGTCAGCAAGTACCCAAAAAAAGAGAAAACAGCCTCCAAAACAAAACTTCAACTCAAACAGGCATCGGTTTTGAGGAAATTCCTGGCCTGGCCTTCCAGGGGCTCAGAGGAAGGGCAGGCTCAGAGCATTGGTGCCTGTCTTTAAGACGTGGATCCCAAGTCCTCCTGGGCTGGTCTCATGCTTGGGTTGGGTGACAGGATGCCCACAGCTACCGCAGATGTGGAACCAGCTAGGGTCTCTTTCTCAGAAGCATCCCCGAATCTCTTCCCTCATGAACTGGGTTCCAGACCTACATCCTCGTTGACTGAGCTAAAATCCAAGACTAGGATTTCTGTAAGGGGTTTAAGCCAGCCACAACCCACTTCTGACTGTGGGATACAATCCCTGTCCACTGAACAAGAAAGGAAGAAATCATCTTTAGATCTATACCCACAGAATGTGACATCCATCGAGGGATAAAAGATGTTAGCTAAGGCTACCAGGGTCTGGTTCAGTCCACCTTTAGAACACTTGGCTCTTGGGCCACTCTAAAAGGCTCACTCTGTGCTGTAATTATCTAGAAAACCTGTCACAGAGGGAAAGAATTTTTTTTCTCTCTATCTCTCTTTTCCTTTATGACACTGAGGTTTGCAAAATTTCCTTTATGATACCATGGTTTGCAATATTGTTTTTTTTAATATTTTTCTTTAAACACCTTGGTTACCAACATGATTATGGTTGGGTTTCACTCATATCAGATGACACCCCCCCATCACCAGTGCAACATTCCCATCACCAACGACCCAAATATCCTTCCTCCCCTCCCCGCCCCTACCTGTACTCTAGACAGGCTTTCCACTTCCCTCATATATTTTTATTGTTAGGATAGTTCGCAATGTGGTTATTTCTCTAACTAAACTCATCCCTTTTTTGTGGTGAGATTCATGAGGTCAGCTATAACGTCCAGCCCTCCTCTCCTTTGTCTCTGAAAATTTTCAGAGGGAAAGCATTTGAAGGAGGTCTTGAGTAGAAAGATCAGATTTATATTGCTGATGTACATAGGGGTAAAGCAGGATCCTGTGGGTAGGAATTAGTCAAATCTATGTCTCCCCAAAATACTGCATCCACAACTCCACTCTGTCACTCTCTCAAGCTTTCTTTAATTGGGGGGGGGGGGGGCTCATCTAGCTGTACTCCAGGCTCTGCACTCAGGAATTGCTCCTGGCCATGCTCAGAAGGCCCTGCAGGGAGCCAAGGATCAAACCTAAGTCAACCGCATGCAAGGCAAGTGCCTTAACAGGATTCTTCTGTCACAGTTTCCAGAACTTGCTCTTACAAAGCACTAGCACATGTTGCCTCCTCTTTCCTCCTTGGGAAAGAATGAATGTTCTAGAAACCCTTCTTCCTGCCAACACATGCTCAGCCTCCTGTGGAAACCCCATTAGCTTCTTCCCAATGTCAACACTCAGAGCATGAGTTTTTGTTCTCACTTAAGTCTGAAATTAATGGTGGGCCCATTTTTGTCTTCTTTATTTCTATCCTTTTTTTTTGGGGGGGGGGGGAGTGTGTGTGAGTGAGACATCAGGTTTCATTTTATTTTCTCTCCCCGTGGAGTTAATGATTTCCCACCAACCCTCCTCTCCTCAAACATATTCCTTCCTTAGTAACCCCAGTTCTGTTGTCATAGTGTCAGGGTTTGCTTTCACTGGCCATTGTCTATCTCCTTTCTCTGTTTCTCTCTGTGTCACAGAGGCATGAGATCATGGGGGCATTTGTCCTCTCACTGACTTGTTTTACTAACCAAGACACCCCTCATTCTTAGTGGTAGCATAAGATAGGATTTCACCTTTTCAAAAAGCAGACTAGTATTATTGGTGTGTTGTGTGTATAAATTGTATAATTATATCACTAGGCCTTTATCCACTCATCTGTCATTGGGTCATTTTCAAATCTTGGCTATTGTAAATAGCACTGCGGTGAACCTAGGTGTGTGGAGAGCTTGAAGAATTCCTGGTTTTGTGCTCTGGGGATTAGATACCAAGGAGTGGAGTCACTGGGTCATGCGGAAGTTCTATTTTTGACTCTGAGATGTTTTGACATAAATGTTGACTGCAGACACCCAGGGGCAGAGAGGAGGTTTTGTGAGATGAGCAAGGGCTGTGTGGAAGCAGCTCAGATCTCTAAGGATATGCCTAGAGACTGGAGCTGTGGCCCATCTCCTTGAGATCATCAGAACTCCGAGAGTCCTCTGCAGTGCTATAGCCCCTCTTTTCAGAGAAATGCCCCTTCGAACAAAGATTATTGCGCACACCACTGCATTACTTGGGGTTCTCAGGGGCATCTGAAGCATCATGTCCTTGGACCCCAGAATGAGTAGTCCTGATCTTGAGGCTTGCTTGAAGAAGGCCCACATCTTGATTTTGGTAGAAAAATTACTGCCTTTAAGCTAATATGAAACTTTTTTTTTTGTTGTTTTTTTGGGCCACACCCTGTGACGCTCAGGGGTTACTCCTGGCTATGCGCTCAGAAGTTGCTCCTGGCTTCTTGGGGGACCATATGGGACACCGGGGGATGGAACCGCAGTCCGTCCTAGGCTAGCGCAGGCAAGGCAGGCACCTTACCTCCAGCGCCACCGCCCGGCCCGCTAATATGAAACTTAACACAGAAGGCTGGGCCCAGTTCAAATGCCCAGAGCAGGTACCATTCCCTGAGCCCTGCCCAGCAATGGGCCCTGATCACAGAGCTGGGAGTAAGCCCTGAGCACTGCCAGGCGCATGTGGGCCCAACTCCAATGCCAGAAACAAAACCTTCCAGGTGGGGGGCCAGAGAGATAGCATGGAGGTAGGGCATTTGCCTTTCATGCAGAAGGATGGTGGTTCAAATCCTGGCATCCCATATATCCCCCGAGCCTGCCAAGAGCGATTTCTGAGTGCAGAGCCAGGAGGAACCCCTGAGTGCTGCCGGGTGTGACAAAAAAAAAAAAAAAACAAAAAACTAACCAACAAACAAAACCTTCCAGGTGGATCTGTGTCCTTGTTCCTGATACACTCTGAGCCCCAGGCTGGAGAGCTGGCTCAAGGATGACAGGAGTAAGAGAGAGACAGAGAGACAGAGGCCGAAAGAGACAGACAAACAGAGAAATAGGACAGGGTGCTCAAAGGACAGCGGTGCAGATCCAGTGGGAAATCAGAGACAGAATTTTAAGAAACAAAAATGAGGGACACCCTTGGGCCCAGAGTATAGTGAGAAAAAAAGAAACTGAGTGGAGGAGGAGAAATGTAAATATGAAAGGATGGGGGCCAGAGGCCAAGTGGCCTCAGGTGCAGTGATGACGTTAAAAAAAGGACAGAACTGGGGCCAGAGAGATAGCACAGTGGTAGGGTGTTTGCCTTGCAAGCTGCTGACCCAGGACCAACATTGGTTTGAATTCCAGCATCCCATGGTCCCCAGTGCCTGCCAGGAGTGATTTCTGAGCACAGAGCCAGGAGTAACCCTCGGGTGTGACTCAAAAACAAAACAAAACAAACAAACAAACAAAAAAAAGGACAGAGCTAAATATCTAAGCCAAAAGCAACAACAATAGAATCAAGAGACCCAAACTAACAATCTAAACTTAAAACTGGCCTGTTATACTGGCAGGCTGGGAGCAGGGGTTTGGGAGGGTTTGTGGTGGTGGTGAGTGGTATTGGATGTACTTAGGGAATATTGGTGGAGAAAGGTGAAGACTGGTGGTGGGATTGGCCCTGATGCATTGTATGCCTGAAACCCAACCATGAAGGACTTTGCGAATCATAGTGGTTTCCATAAAATATTTTTTTAAAAAAAGTGTGATGGGAGAGGAGCCCTTGGGAAGAAACTGCCAGATAGATGGTGGGGCCATTGGGAGGGGCTCAAGACTGAGCATCTTGTCGGGGGTCAGCAGCAGTGGGGGGCAGTGAACCCCAAGGGGGGGAGGCAAAAACTTGGCAACCTTGTCTGCTAGGGTCAAAGCTCTGTGCCCAGCAGGCAGCCCACAGCCTGGTGCCTTCCTGGCAGTCCCCACTCATCCCCGCCTGCATTTTCTCAGTCCTACCTCACACCTTTCTGGTTGGATCCTACCTCACACCTCTCTGATTGAACCGCTATAGAACCATGTTATTAAGGCAAGAGTAAGTGCATGGTGGACCACACAGCCAGGTGCACCCCCTCGAACCCCTCCCCTAGCACCTTCCCAGACCCTGGTTCTACTGCACACTCTTCTTTCAGCACCCCTCCCAGACTCCAGCTTTTTTGTTGGGGGCCACACCTGGCAGTGTTCAGGGCTTACTCCTGGCTCTGTATTGTGGGGAGTAGAAAGGCTGTATCTTCAGGTTTATTGCAGGGTTGGGAATAAAGGCAGTCAGGAGGTGATAGTTCAGCCCCTTCCCTTCAAGGCATTTGTAGCAGCCAGACCAGTGTCTCCCCCCCCCCCAACCCAGGAGGAGAAGAAACACCCAGGAGGGTGTTGGTTCCTCAGAGTGAGTTCTTCTCCTTCCCAAGTGCTTGGAGCAACCTGCAGGCCCTAGTGAGAAGGGCCCAGGGAGCCCTGAAGACTTGGGTGGCCAGAAAGGGGCTGCAGTGGGGGCTGGGGGGACTGGGGGCAGCAGGGCAGGGAGAGAGGAGAGAACTCTTTACTGCCTTATTCCCAGCCTAGTCTCTGGGCACAGTCCTCTCAGGCTCCACACTCTGAGCCAGAACCAAGAGGCGACCAAAAGCCTGGCCCAGGGCCAACACCCAGGGCCACCACCTGCCACAGGGAATGAGTAGGAACACCTGAGAGGCCAGAGGCTCGGGTTGCCGGTGAGATAAACAGACATCAGGAAGGGCGAGGCCTCCTCGCTCCCTCCCCAGAGCTGGGCCCAGAGAATAAGCCTGCTATGCTTTCTCTGCTCCTCTTTCTCATCTCCCTCATTCTTCTCATCCTCTTCTCCTCCTTCCCTTACTCCTTCTCTCCTCCTTGGGGCATGAAGTAATCAAGGAGCTCATTGTCTTCAAGCTTGTTTTAAATCATGGACAATTTCCAGCACACACACACAGAATGGAAGGAATCACGAACTCTCACTGACAGTCGTCACCCAGCCTCAGAGGCGACCACTTGCCCAGCTTTCCTTTACTTCCCAGCTGAAGTTTTGGGGGAATGGAAAGAAGAATGGAAGGAATGCCCTGTGCTGTGAGGCCTCTTCCCTTTCTCCCCTGCTGCTTTTCCTTGCCTTTTACATGTGCAAGCACACTCTCATCCCTGGACAGATTTGCCTAGGTGGGGTTTATTTAAATGTAAGGAACAGCCCCGCCAGGTGCTTAGTTCCATGAACCTAAGTGGTAGGGTAACCTTTGGTCTTCCCAACACCTGCAGAAACAGAGAGGAGCATTCAAGATGACCAAGATCACAGAGGCCCCACAGATGTCCCAACCCTCTCAGATCTTTGCTCTCTACTGCCCCCTATCTTCAGGTCCTCCAAAGGTGTCTGCAGGGAAGCTAATGCCAAAATGGGAAACTGGCATGTGTCAGGGAGAAAGGAGGTGGATGGCTACTTACCCTGAGGTCCTCTCTCCTCTGCTGTTGGTCTTGTGTTCCCTGACAAGGCAGCTACAAAGCACCACTGCTTCTGATGTGCTTGAAATGTGGTCCTGCACAAGGGACTCTGAGCACTAAGGACTTTGCCATCTAGGTGGGAGGGAGTGGAAGGGGGGTGAACCGTCAGATCTGGGAGTGTGAGAGAGGGATGGAGGCTTTATAGTGTTATTTGCTTCCAGTTTGGTTGCTGCCACTGACCTCACACACCTCTGGGCGGTGGACCCTGATCTGAACTCAGGCACAATCTTTTCATTCCAGAGCATTACAGACCAGGAACTACACTCTGTCCAGCTCAGGGCAGTGAATGCTGTGTGAGTTGATTCCTGAGCTATGGCAGAAGAGTTTGAACCCAATTCTGTTTTGTTCTGTAGCTGCTAAGGCTGACTTCGATCTAAAGATAGTATGGTAATAGTATCCAGAGACAATAGAGACAAGGGCCAAGAAGGACCAGTCCACTGGAGAAAGTGTGTCACAAAGAGCAGGAGGTGCAGTGAGAGCAGAGAAGGGAGCATTAGGAAATGAGAGTTGGAGCTAATCACTTTGGACAAGAACTGTAAATCATCCCGTGTTTTATGATCACATTTTTGGAGATTAATGCAGAAGTGCTCGCCCACCTTTGATTAAAGGGTATAAACAGGGCTAGAGCAATAGTACAGTATTGCATGTAGCCAACCCATGCCCCCCCCCACGTGATTCCTGAGTACAAAGCTAGGACTAAACCCCTGAGTGTCACCAGGTGTGCCCCCCCAAAAAAAATGAAATAAAGAAAGAGAGAGAAAGGAAAGAATGGAAGGAAGGAAGAAGGAAGGAAGAAAGAAAGAAAGAAAGAAAGAAAGAAAGAAAGAAAGAAAGAAAGAAAGAAAGAAAGAAAGAAAGAAAGAAAGAAAGAAAGAAAGAAAGAAAGAAAGAAAGAAAGAAAGAAAGAAAGAAAGAAAGAAAGAAAGAAAGAAAGAAAGAAAGAAAGAAAGAAGAAGAAAGAAAGAAAGAAGAAAGAAAGAAAGAAAGAAAGAAAGAAAGAAAGAAAGAAAGAAGAAAGAAAGAAAGAAAGAAAGAAAGAAAGAAAGGACAGATCAGAGAGAAAAGCCTCATGGACTGAGAAACTCAAGGACTGAGAGCCCTGACTGTCCTCCACGAAAATTTTTTTTGTTTAGAACCTATAAACACTGGAAGAAGAGTTAACATTAACACACAGTTGCCTGTCTTTGGTCATCTAACCTAGCTAGGCCTTTTCATATCAAAAGGGCCTGAGCAGCTAAAGCAAGTCTCTGGATTGTCTTTTGTGGGAGAGGGGGGAACAGGTAAAAGAGCTTAATACAGGACCCCACCAATAAGGCATTCCCTAAGGGTAATCAGTAACTAAGGATCCCTAATAGCCTTTCAGTCCCACTCCTCAGAAAGTAGGTGGCGGGGAGCTGGAAATGAGGGGTGGTGCTCAGTGCTATGTGGGTAATTGGAGGGGCAGGGAGCTGGGGGTGTTGGGGAAGGCAGAGCAGCACAGGGGAGTGGGGCATGGACTGGGCAGGTTTGGAATTCCAGAAGCAGATAGATTGTGGTGCCCAGTGCCCATGGAAAACGGGGATGGGAGGATCGAGTTCTCACTGGGAAAAAAAAAGCCTGGTCAGGCTGCAACGGAGTGGGAAGAAAGGTGGTTCCCCCCAATCACCTTATTTGAATCTGCCCAGGGTTCCCAACTGTAGGGCTCAGATACCTCAGCAGGCAGGTAGGACTGGGCCTGAGGCCAGTAACTGTGTTAGGTAGAAACAATCACTTTGACTTTTGAGTGGGGACACGAGCTCCACAGCCTGCTAAGGTGGGGACCACACAGCAGCCCTCCTTTGCCTTCTCCACCTGCCAGCCCAGCTCAGAGAAATAGGCTGGTTTGGGAGTTTGGCCACTTCCCCAGTTATTTTGGAAACCTCCATACTCTTAGCCTTAAAACAGTTTTTGTGTTTGTTTGGGTTTAGGGACATACCCAGCAGCACTCAGAAATTACTCCTTGCTCTGCACTCAGGAATCACTCCTGGCAGTGCTCAGGGGCCATATGGGAGGCCAGGGATAAAAGAGAACCCAGGTTGGTCTAGTGCAAGGCAAGCACCCTACCTGCAGTTCTATCTATCCCTCTGGTCTTTTCCCTTTAGAACCCCGACTTTGACAACTCACCATCTCCCATAGTTTATTCTGTGTCTTTCTGGGACTGAAAGTCTAATGGGCAAAGGGTATTTAGAGGCTATTAGCTTCTTTAAACATCAGTGCCTAAGGGTAGGAATGTCTTTCTTCCTTTTGTTTTTGTTTTGCCTTTATTTACCCTACAGGGCTTATTTTTGGCTTACAGGTCACTTAAGGGACCATATTCAGTGGCAGGGATGGAGCTAGGGTCAGCTGTAGGCAAGGCTAGAGCCCAAGAGAAATCTCTGACTCCAAGGAAGAAATTTTCAAGAAGGATCGAAAGCAAGCTAGAAGGGAAAGACAGGACAAATGGGGCCAGAGAGATAGCACAGCTAAAGGGCCTTTTGCGTTGCACACAGCAGACCCAGGATAGTGGTTTAAATCCTGGCATCCTATATGGTTCCCCGAGAGCCTTTCAGGAGCAATTTCTGAGCCCAGAGCCAGGAGTAAACCCCTGAGTATCACTAGGTGTGACCCAAAAGCCAAAAAAAAAAAAAAAAAAAAGGGAAGATAGGACAGAGCAGCTGGGACTCAAGAACCCCTCCAAACAACATTGGGGATGGGGGCATACCCCTCTGTCAGGCAGACAGAGAACTCAGACTTGAAGCTGAGCCATGTTTCTCCTTATGAGCTGGTGGCCTTGGCTTTCTGTCACTTCTGAGTCTTTCTTCTTCTAGATGGGATGATGCTCTCACCTCAGAACAGTGTCAGAATGACTCCATAGATGGAGCCACTGACAGTCACCTGTAAGAGGATGAGTTCCACAGGGGCAAAAAAATCTCCTTTCTTATTGATATTTTTGGGCCACATCCACCAATGCTCAGAGCCCAGGGCTTCCTCCTGGCTCTGTGTTCAGGGAACTGTCTGGGGGTGTTGGGGGATCAAATCCAGGTCAGCCTGTGAAAGAAAGCACTATCTCTGCTTTCTTTCCTTTTGGGTTCATTGCTGACTCTCCTCCTTTCTTCTAAGGTGTGTTGGCTGACCCAAAGATTCAATTAGCATTGGCCAGATTAGCAGGAGGGAAGGGCACTGGGCAGAGCTCATGCTCTGCAGGCAGGAGGCCCACGGTTAGTATCTGCACTGCCTGTCACAACCCACCTAACAGCACCAGGGTGTCTGATCACAGATGCAGTTCTGAGTGCTTTGCACCAACAGAACCAACAGCAGGAGAAAGCAGCTGTGATCACTACGTCAACAGACTCAAGGCTGGTGTCTCAGGGCAAGTCGGGTGAGAGAGATTCTGGGCTGAGGAGAGGGCCAGGGCCCAGGCTTAAGAGAGGGGGCATTGCAGACAGGAGAGAGGCATTGGTCCTTTGTGCTACCTGAAGCTGATGCAAACAGCTATGGGGTTCGAGGCAGAGCAAAAGCCCAGCAGGGATGGCATTTGCCTTGCACGAAGCTGACCCAGGTTCGATCCCTGGCATCTGATATAGTCCCTTGAATTATTATATAGTCCCAGGAATTATTCCTGATTGTAAGAACTCCTGAGCATCACCAGTGTGGCCCCCAACAAACAAACAAACAAACAAACAAACAAACCAGCAAAAATTAAAGCTATCTGGCTGGGCAGGAATCTGGCTCAAAGGGTAACCTCGCATGTGCAAGCCTGGGTTCGCTCCCTGCAGAACCTCGTGGCTGTGGCCTTTTATATGACCCTCAAATACTGAGCTGGGAGTGGCCCCAAATCTGGCCCCACAACAAACAGAAAAAGCAAATGAAAATGACCTCTGGTGACCACCCTCTTTCTAGGCAGTTCCTGGTCCAAATAAATTCTTCAGGCAGCCTAGGGAGACACAAATGATTTTCCTGGGTTTCTGGGGGGTCTTGCTGGCCTTCAGTTCAAAATAATCCACAAGCCAGAATAGAGCGTTTTTTAATGGCAAATTCTGTTCCTCCCATGAAAAGCAGCCAAGACTGAAACCTTTGATTCCTCATCGAAGTCATAACTTGATGGTCTCCCCACAGACACCAGACTTGCCACCTCCTTATACCCTCCCTGGGTACTACTAGATGCTTCCGGCACTAATTGTTGGTTTCTTTGGGGGTTCTTGTTATTGTCGTTGAGGGGTTTGGAGTAGTGGCTGCGGTGTTCAGGGACTTTCCTGGCACTGTGCTCAGGAGTAACACATCTGCTGTGGAACTAGGTGACGAAGGGGGACCCATTTGTAGTGCTGGGGAGGAACAGGGGCAGCCCTATTTCCTCCATTCTGGACCTCCAGGACTGTCCCATATCCTGCCCTGTCATTGCTGTCAGAGCTACCTGGGTCTTTCCAGACCTTTGTTTTCAGCCCAGAAGTCTTGCCTGGGCCAAGGCCAGGGATCCCCCCAAGCTCTGGAGCTCCTCCAAGGAAGTTCAGGGTCTCATCCTCATCTGGGGGGGGTGGGGGTCAGGACCTGCCCTAAAGACTCATCTGTCCCATGACCAGTGCCCTGACACTGAGAGGTGTCAGGAGCCCTCAGCAGGCTGCGCCAAAGACCCACCTCAGCTTCCGTTGCTGACTCACTGTGTGTTCAGCTCCTTTATTCAGATTCTGAAGGAGAAAATCTGATGTGAAAAACAGAAATGAGGTCAGAGAGATGGAACATCGGAGAGGGTGTTTGCATTGCATGCAGCTGACCAAGGTTCAGGTTCGATCCTTGGCACCTCATAGGATTCCCTGAGCTGCCAGGAGTGACCCCTGAATGCAGAGTCAGGAGAAAACCCTGAGCACTGCTGGGTGTGTCCCTGCTCCAGAGAGAGAGAGAGAGAGAGAGAGAGAGAGAGAGAGAGCTGCCTAGGCAAACAGATCTGACTTGAGGGTGGCCAGAGTGATCTCCGAGCTGAGAGATTGTCACAGATTCTCTTGTAGCTGGGAGCTCATATCCCGAAGCCACACAAACTTCCTCGAGAACCTGTTTGTCTTTCTGGGCCTTAGGGTGACTCATCTGAGGGAAAATTCGGTAGAATTTCAAATGGATCATCTCTGGGGAAACTTTGCTTTGCCTCTGTGCCCCAAACACGGCAGGGCAGATCTCTCCCCTCTCTGCCCTGGACCTGCCCAGCCAACTAGTCTCCTGTGAGAAACCCCAGCCATCCACTGCCTGCCACTTCCATCTCTCCCACTCCTGCCTCTCTGTAGACAAGGCTCTAGGACACTAGGGCTCCTTGTTTGGGGTTGGGTCAGGATCAGAGCAATTCCCACAGCAAATATTACACACACACACACACACACACACACACACACACACACACACACACAAGCATCCAGCACTTCCTAGGAAACTAGTGCCTTCTCTACCTCTGAAGGGGAGCCTAGTCTATTTTGGGGAGTGGAGGTGCCATGAGGGAGGCCTGAGCAACCCTTCGTGGGCCCTGACACCCTGAGAGAGAGGCCATTTCCAGAGGCTCACAGAAGTTTCCTTTTGTGGCATCAGAATGTTAAAAATATTCCTCCCTGAAGGTGCTTTGTGGCTGAGCAGATGTCCCCGGCCGAGCACTGGGGAAGGAGCTATTAAAAGGCACGTAATTAGGTTGTCATCCTAGGGCCTCCAAGCCACAGGCTTTTCTGCTCCCCATCTTGGTTGAAGGTTTTCCAGACGCCAAATATTTGCTTAAGCCCATTTACCAAAAAGCCTGGAAAGACGAACTCAGGAGGACAGCAAGTGATCCCAGGTGCACTGTGGGCTTTGGGCTCCTTAGTCACATCTTCCTGGCTCCCTCCTCCTCCTCCTTTCCTCTTTGTCCCCTCCCCTCCTCTCCTCCTCATTCTTCAGGTCATTTACCCACCTTGTCTGGCTCCAGGAATGCTAGATTCAAACCTGAGGTCTGTGCATTTTATTTATTCAATAATTTGTGTTTGTTTTTTGGACCATACACAGCAATGCTCAGGAATTATTCCTGGTGGTGCTCGGGGACCCTATGGAATGCCGAGGATTGAACTCAGGTCAGCTGCATGCAAAGCCAGCAGCCTACCTGCTGTGGTTTTGCTCCCACCTAAAGCTCTCTGCATTTCAGGAACCCAAAAGGTTTCCTAACTCTTCAGAAGTGATATCAAACCTGGAGGTGGAGTTGGGGAATAGGGCACCTTGTCAGTGACCTGAACTCAAAGCACCCGCTTTCAAAACCTGCTGCCCGTGTCCTGAGCCAGGCCTGATCTGAGTCCTTCTCTGGGGAGCTGCATCTACTGAAATGCCTCCTCCTCTCTGCTTGCTGGGTCCTGCAGACTCATTCTTCTTCCCACCTTCCGGCCCTTCAGCTGTTCGTCTGTCTCTGCACCCTACATCTGTTCAGAGTCTGGGTGCCAGAGAGAAGGGGAGCAGTAGCGACCCCCATTCCTGTCGCCATGGAGAAAGAGCGCTGGGTTTGCTGGGAGACACTCGGCAGAGAATGTGCGTGAAGGGGAGGCGAGAGGGGCCTGTATAGATGTGGCAGGGAGGAAACTCCCTCAGGCGAAGAAAGCCTTCTGGAAGTATGACGACTTAGCACAAAGCTTGTGTGTGTGTGTGTGTGTGTGTGTATGAATGCACATGTATGAAGGGGAATATGGACTCTGTAATCCTTTGTGCGAAGATCCCGGATGAGCCTGAAAGGAAAGGAAATGCTCAGCGCTAGAGAGATAGGAAGGTGCTTCCTTGCATGCAGGAGATCTTGGTTCCATTCCGTCACCCCACATGGTCCCCCTGAGCCCTGCCAGAAGTGATCCCTGGGCTCCCAGCCAAGGAATCAGTCCTGAGCACTGCCAGGAGTGACTCCCAAGCCACCAGTTAGACCCAGCCCCTGAGCACCACCAGGCATGACCCCAAAACCACCTAAGAAACAGAGGCTAAAAGAGGTTCCATCTCCCCGCACCCCTAAACTATAGTCACCATTGCAGTGACCCTAGATACTAGCTCGGCTGCAATGCTCTCTCTCTCTCTCTTTCTCTGTCTCTCTCTCTCTCTCTCTCTCTCTCTCTCTCTCTCTCTCTCTCTCTCACACACACACACACACACACACACACACACACACACACACACACACACACACACACCTGGTTGCAGACTTGGCTAGTGTGTGTGGCACCAGAGAAGCAAGCAAACCTTTAGAAGTCACATCTGTCTTCTTAGGCAGGGAGAGGGGGCACCTGGCAGTGCTTAGGGGCTCCTGCCTGTGCTCAAAGGGTCACTCCAAGCCAGGGCTCAATCCCAGGCCTCCTGAGTGTGAAGCCTGAACCCAGAGAGTCCACAGAGCTCCTCTCTCTGGCCATTAGGGCAGTTGCTTTTGCCCCTGAGTCATCCTCTGGCTCTAAACAAATCAGACCAGGTTTT
The DNA here is from genome assembly GCF_024139225.1 of Suncus etruscus. Lineage (NCBI taxonomy): Eukaryota > Metazoa > Chordata > Mammalia > Eulipotyphla > Soricidae > Suncus > Suncus etruscus. The sequence continues at coordinate 12,706,922 of NC_064859.1, forward strand.
CTGGGCTAGCCGAGAGAGCTGGCCTGACCTTCCTCCACCACCACCACTACTCCCCATGCCTGCCCTGCTTGCTTCCTACTTTAGCCCCTTTGTCTATATATCAGGGTTACTTCCCCAGGCCAGCATATATTACTTCATGGTGAAATTACTCATTTGTGTGCGATCTTATCAGAGTAGAGGGAGCTCCTTTCACTCAGCATCCCCAGCAGCTGGACAATTTTCCTGCCTCCAATGTTCTTCTGCAAAGATTTGTTGCCCTCATTTTTGACATTCAATCTCAATACATTTCTGACCAACCTGGTCAACTCCACTTAAAGTCCAGTTGGACTAAACCCACGTTTTCATATTTGCAGGGTCAGTTCATGGTGCTCAATCCATGCAGTGCAGAGATGGCGGGAGGGAGGCTCAAGTCTCCCTGAATCTCTTTGGAGGAAGGGGTAAGAGTAGTCTCAGTGGGATAGGGCAGAGGCTGGCCATTGGACATGGATGGAGCTTTCTTCTCTCCTTGCCTGCCTAGCTTCATCCTGGAGACCAATCTGCCTACACTCGTAGATACAGTCCTGATGCCCAGCGATTCACTTCCACCGTGTAAACAGAACCAAGGCGTGGGAGGTGAGATGGCCTGCAGTGAACTCTTGGAAGGAGCTTTCCCTAGAAGGTTCACAGCCTACACGGGAGGCAAGGGGCTGCCTGAAACTTCTCTCAAGGAAAATCCTGGGCAAGCAGGGCCAGCAAGCAGGTGACCAGACTGTGGGTAAGATTTTTGCCACAGAAGTGTGGTGAAGGTCACCCCATCTCTCCTGGCCTCTGCTTCTCTGTCCATCACATGGAGTTAATCCTCCCTGAGCCCTGCCTGGCCAGAAAGGTGCCAAGATGGAGCCAGCAGATAGATCTGCTTCAATGAGCTCATCAACAGAAAAATGTACAGGAACACAGGGGCAGAAAAGAAGCAACCAAGACTAATTCTTTTCTGGGGAGGAGGGAGGCACGTCTGGCAGTGCTCAGGGGCCATTCTTGGAGTGTGGGGCAGGGGCTTCTTCAGCCGTAGGGTTTGCAGCATTGGCGCAATTGCAGCTGAGTGCAAGGTGAATGTCTTAACCTCTGCACTGTCCCTGCAGCAAACAGATTCAATATGCCACAGAGAAGTGGGCTTTGTATTTTGTGCATCATTTTAGCCAGCATTTGCAACAGTGCCAGACATACAGCATGCACTTGGAACCTATCTGTGACATCAATTAATACAAGCTGGAAAGATAGCGCAGAGGGAAAGGTGCTTGCTGTGCAAAAATTGGTTGACCCTGGTTCAATGCTATGCACTATGTATGATCACACCCAGGAGAGATCCCTGAGCACTGTCAGATGTGCCCCCCTCCCACGCAAGAATAAATGTGTAGTTAAGCAGTCTTTTTCAGGTTACAAACTTTATTTATTCTTTTTTTTTTTTAATGTTTGGGTCACACCCAGCGGCGCTCTGTTCTCAGAAATTGCTTCTGGCAGGCTCGGGGGACTATATGAAATGCTGGGGAGCATACCCGGGTGGGTCCCAGGCCAGCCGTGTGTACGGCAAATGCCCTATCATTGTGCTATCACTCCAGCCCTTGGGTGGCAAACATTAAAGGCATTTGCCCTCAAAACAATTTAAGAATATTCCCATTGGCAAATAAGAAAACTAAAATTCAGATTAGAAAGCCACTTCTAATTGGTGCAGAGCTAGTCTTTGACAGGGTTTACATTATTTTGTCAGTGCTCTGACGACATAGTCTTGGTTCATTAGCCTTTTATTGTTGTTGTTGTTTGGTTTGGGGCCACACCTGGTGGTGCTTGGAGGTTACTCCTGGCTCTGCTCAGGGAACTCACTCCTGGCAAGCTCGGGGACAATATGGGATGCGGGGGTTCAAACCAGGATTCATTTAAACCCAGAGCACAGCCCTACCGCTGTGCTATCACTCCGGCCCCTTAGCATTTGTTATAGGAAAGACCTCAGGCTTTCTGTTTTTGCCCATTAATAGTCTTGTTGCCTGGTATGTACTTAAGGCACCTGAAGGTAGGGAAGGATAAGGCTCTGCTTATTAATTAATATTTTTTTAATGCCAGCATCGTGAGCACCTCAGGGCAGGAGTCATTCTCTACAAGGCAGGGCATAGCCATTGCCTGCGAAATGTCAACGAACCCAAGAGCATTATTTTATGACGATCATAAAGAGGGAGTTGAATTGCTTCCTCTGAGGAAGGCCTTTGTGCTCTGTGGACGAAGTTAGTGGGACCTGACCTTTGTTTTGTGTTGTTTTTTTTTTTTTATAGGAGCCACACCCAGCAATGCTCAACTAAGACAGGCAGGTCAGGGAATGGAACCAGGACCTCAGCATGCAGGCCCATGCTCTGCCACTGGCCCTATTTCCCTGGCCCTGGGCCTTGACTTACTGGGAAGTCAGAACAGCCCACCAATCTTCAGTGTGTTTTGAACACAAGTAGGCAACAAGGAAGAAACCAGGTAGTACTAGATTCCTAGGAATATTATCAGCCAATAGGAACGAACTGCCCGGGCACACCCCAACTAGCTTGCAATGTGATAGGCTGAGGATATCAGGTGGGCTCCCTTAGCTCCACACCTGCCCCAGGGACCATGTACGCGTGCATCCTGACTCCTGACTCTGGACCAGTTCACTCCCCTGCCTGGCTCAGTTGCAACGCAGTGGGACCTCTCAGCCTCTGCCTTTACAAGCTGTTCCCAGAGCAGAGCCTCAGCGTGTTCCCCTGCAAAGGGAAACGATAGTTCCTTTGCCACAGGGCCGAGGCAATAAAATAAAGTACAAGATGGAAAAGTGCTGAACATAGATTGGAATATGTCGGTGGCCTCTGAATAGTATGCGAGGGGACGAACTCATCTGAGTCTCAGCTCGTCCAGGCTCCTCGCAGTTTCTGTCCGACCTGTAGTGTAGAATTATTAGGGCCCGAGAGATAGCATGAAGGTAAGGTGTTTGCCTTGCATGTAGAAGGACGACGGTTCGAATCCCGGCATCCCATATGGTCCCCCGAGTCTGCCAGGAGCGATTTCTGAGCATAGATACAAGAAGGAACCCCTGAGCGCTGCGCTGCCGGGTGTAACCCAAAATCCAAAAAAAAAAAAAAAAGTATCAAGTTTCCAGTTTGGTTCTGAGCAAAGAATAGGGGAGGGTTCTCTCAGGAGTGGGATATCCCCTCGCCCTCAAATTCAGGACTCACTGAGGGAGGGCATTGGGGCATGATGATGAGGGCTTGAAGTCAGGTTGGCTCAAAGGGTTGGACCACAGCCTTGCAGGCAGGAGGCCCGGTTCTACCCCTGACACTACATGTCCACTGAGCTCTGCTGGTAATGGCCCCTGAGCACTGAACTGAGAGAAGACCCCTTAGGACCACCAAATATGCTCCCCCCAATTCTCCAGTTTGAAAATCAGTTGGAGACAAAATTGGTGATTAGCACTGAATTTCTGGGGGTATTTTTGTGGGTTTTTGTTTGTTTTTTTTTTTTTTAGTATTGTTTTGTTTTATTTAGAGGTCCACACCCAGTGGTGTTCGAGGGTTATTCCTGGCTCTGCACTCATAAATTATTCCTGGTTGGGTTGGGGGATAATATGGGCTGCCAGGAATCAAACCCGGGTCAGTTGTGTATAAGGCAAATGCCCTATTCACTGTAATACCACTTAGGCCCCTGCATATTTTACTTGTTTTGTTTTGAGGCCATATCTGGCAATGCTCAGGGGATACTCCTGGCTCTGCCCTCAGGAATAACTTTGGGCGGGCTCAGGGGACTATGTGGGTTGCTGAGGATAAAACCCAGGTCAGGCACATGCTAGGCAAGCACCCTTACTATTGCTCTGGCCACAGCACTAAATTTTAAGTGAGAAATGAAGAGCTGGAAGTGGTTCGAGGAGGGAACAGTCTATTTTTTTATGGGAATCCAGACATCTCTTGACTCTGGTTTCTCAACAGGTTTGAGGGTTCTTACAGGGGGCGCAGCCTAAGCATCTACAATATAGAAGGTGTACATCCAGCATCTAAGGCCCCAAATATGCCTGGGACAGAGACCCAGAGAGAGCAGGCTGTGGATGACCCACTACCCTGTGACCTCAAGAAATCTTACCTTTCCTGCTTTCAGCCTTGTAATGTGACACTTGGCTCTCCTACACCAAAGGCTATTTGGAAACCCTGAATAATCATGCATGGGACTGGGCTGGAGAGATAACATGAAGGTAAGGTGTTTGCCTTGCATGCAAAAGGTCATTGGTCGAATCCTGGCATCCCAAATGGTCCCCCCAAGCCTGCAAGAGTGATTTCTGAGTGAGGAGCCAGGAGTAACCCCTGAGCACTGCTGGGTGTGACCCAAAAAAAAAAAAAAAAAAAAGTATGCATGAGACAGACTTTGAAGGGAACATGTCTTTTGCAGAGTAAAACTGTTCCAGGGTTAGCTACAAGGCAAAGTGGGAGCCCCTCCCTGCTGGAAAATCCTGCTGGCCTGGCTCTTGTCCTCTCACTAATCTTTCCAAAAACTCTTTCCTGTAC